>NW_019525247.1:2376727-2436282 GCF_002814215.2 Seriola lalandi dorsalis
GCTGAGCCCGGCCACCCTGCGGAGGAAACTCATTTCGGCCGCTTGTACTCGCGATCTCGTTCTTTCGGTCATTACCCAAAGCTCATGACCATAGGTGAGGATCGGAACGTAGATCGACCGGAAAATTGAGAGCTTCGCCTTCCGGCTTAGCTCCCTCTTCCGCACAACGGACCGATTCAGCGTCTGCATCACTGCTGACGCCGCCCCAATCCGCCTGTCGATCTCCCGCTCCATCCTACCCTCACTCGTGAACAAGATCCCGAGATACTTAAACTCCTCCACCTGAGGCAAAGCCTCCCCCCGACCTGAAGCGGGCAATCCACCCGTTTCCGGCTGAGAACCATGGCCTCAGACTTGGAGGTACTGATCTTCATCCCAGCCGTTTCACACTCGGCCGCGAACCGCCCAAGCAAGAGCTGAAGGTCGGCGCTCGATGAAGCTAGGAGGACCACATCATCCGCAAAAAGCAGAGACGAGATCCTCCCGCCACCGAAACCAAACCCGTCCACCACCCGGCTGCGCCTAGAAATTCTGTTCATAAAAGTTATGAACAGAACCGGTGACAAAGGGCAGCCCTGGCGGAGTCCAACCCTCACCGGGAACAGGTCCGACTTACTGCCGGCTACGCGAACCAGACTCACACTCCTTTGGTACAGGGATTTAATGGCCACTAACAAGGGGCCATCCATCCCCATACTCCCGGAGCGTCCCCCACAGGGTGCCCCTGGGAACACGGTCGTAAGCCTTCTCCAAATCCACAAAACACATGTGGACTGGATTGGCAAACTCCCATGCTCCCTCCAGCACCCTAGCGAGGGTAAAGAGCTGGTCCACAGTTCCACGCCCAGGATGAAAACCACATTGCTCCTCCTCGATCTGAGGTTCAACTATCGATCGGACCCTCTTTTCCAGTACCCTGGCGTAGACCTTACCAGGGAGGCTGAGGAGTGTAATTCCACGATAGTTGGAACACACCCTCTGGTCTCCCTTCTTAAAGATGGGGACCACCACCCCGGTTTGCCACTCCAAAGGCACCGCCCCCGATGTCTACGCAATGTTGCAGAGGCGTGTCAACCAAGACAGCCCTACAACATCCAGAGCCTTGAGATACCCAGGGCGGATCTCATCAACCCCCGGGGTTCTGCCACCACGCAGTTGTTTCACTACGTCGGCGACTTCTGCCCCGGAGATTAGATCATCCATCCCCAGGTCTCTTGGCTCTGTTTCCTCTACGGAATACGTGTTGGTGGGATTGAGGAGCTCCTCAAAGTATTCCTTCCACCGTCCCACTATATCCTCAGTTGACGTCAGCAGCTCCCCGCCCCCACTGTAAACAGTGTGAGCAAGTTGCCGCCTTCCCCCCCTGAGGTGCCGGACGGTTTGCCAGAACCTTTTTGGAGCCGATCGATAGTCTTCCTCCATTGTCTCACCGAACTCCTCCCACGTCCGAGTTTTCGCCTCAGCAACTGCCGCAGCTGCACTCCGCTTGGCCCGCCGGTACCAGTCAGCTGATTCCTGAGACCCACAGGCCAACCACGCCCTGTAGGCCTCCTTCTTCAGCCTGACGGCTTCCCCCACCGCCGGTGTCCACCAGCGGGTACGGGGGTTACCACCACGACTGGCCCCAGCTACCTTGCGGCCACAGCTTGCAACAGCCGCCTCAACAATAGCAGAGCGGAACAAGGCCCATTCGGACTCAATGTCCCCCACTGCCCTCGGAATGTGGTCGAAACTCTGCCGGAGGTGTGCGTTGAAAATCATCTTGACGGGTTCTTCCGCCAGGTTTTCCCAGCAGACCCTCACAACCCGTTTGGGTCTGCCAGGTCTGCGCAGCGTCTTCCCCCGCCATCTGATCCAACTCATCACCAGGTGGTGGTCGGTTGACAACTCTGCTCCTCCCTTTACCCGAGTGTCCAGAACATGCGGCCGCAGGTCTGATGATACGACTACAAAGTCGATCATAGACCTGCGACCTAGGGTGTCCTGGTGCCAATTGCACCTGTGGAACCACAGACACGTAGTTGTTGTTATTCTACTTTTGTTTACTCCGCTTGGAGGACTGCATGTGCCCTGTAGCGTAGTGGCAGGGATGAGACATGACAAATTAGTGAGTACATATACCCTCTGATGACGAAATTTACATCACACGGAACCTAGCACAGCCTTGTGGACTTGCCGATACGGAAACACTAGCTTGAGGATGCTAACATGTGGTAGTTTCCTGAGGCTTTAGCAGGTATTTGTGCATAAACAAAAGCAATAAACTGTAGAATTTAGCAGTAGAAGAATGGGGTTTTTGCAAGTTACGGTCTTCTCAGTACTCAGTTCTAGGGCAATCCATTAAATAGGTGTTGAGATATGATAGCGCTAGATGGAAAGACAGAGGAGAACCAAAGTAAATCCGATGAGGACCATGAATGTTCAAATGTCCTGATTTTGACGCCATGTCACTCTAAAAATATTAACTCTCTCATGACACCAGATAAGTCAGAGGACCACCAAAATCAACAGTATTTATCCTCTGGGAACCTTGAATGTCATGACAAAATTTGATGGCAATCCACCCAGTAGTTGTTGTGATATTTCAGTCTGGATCAGAGTGGTAGACAGACCAGCTGACATTACACTCCATAAAGTTCTACCGGAATCTTTATATGAGAAAAAAAGGATGTTGTAAACTAAGAGAAAACAGCTAAATATCTTGTTTTGTCCTTTTACGCTTGGTCATCATCAGAACTGTGCGTCACAGCTAGAACTACTAAGATGAGTTGATTAACAGCAACTATTTTAGTATGTTTTTAGTCATTTGCAGGAAGTTTGAGCTTCCCAACTGTAGGTATTGTCGCTTTGTGTCATGTCCAAGCAGCAACCTCAGAGGCTTAAAAATGAAGCTCACACTGAAGTACCAAAAACTAATTTTGCTCTAATAGATACTTAAATAAAAGTCTTTGACATCTAATGCAAATTAATTCACTAGCTTGTATTAACAAAATGACTGTCTTGTGTAGCATTAACCTATTGCTTTGCTGTTTTGCATATTGATGACCAGTCAGATTTGCCTAACCAAGGTAATATGCCATAGCCTCCATGGTTTCCCTGGTAGTGACAGGTTCATCATATTAATTTGTGTGGCCTTGGGGACGGTCCACTTCTTTAGTCCAGACTGGAATATCTAGACAACTTTTGGATGGATTCAGTCACATTTTGTTCAGATATTCATGGCTCTAAGAAGATAAATCCAACTGAGTTTGATGATCCTCTGACATTTCTGCTTCTTATTGAAATGTCTAAACAACTATTAAATGGTCTATCATGAAATTTGGTACTTACTCTTCATGGTTCCCAGATGATGAACCCCCTTGAGTTATAACAACATGGAAATTATGTTTTTGTTGAAATTATCTATGATATATGGTTTTTATGTTGTGACAGCTAGTCTGCTCTACCTTGGGTTGTTTTAGGGATGATAGTGCTGGACTCAAGGCGCTCAAGCCAGTGCCCTTATCCTTGATTATACTGCCACCCCCCACCCCCATTCCTATTTCTTTTATTCTTTTTTTGCCTTGTTTTGTACGTTTAATAGAAAAGAAAATTAAAAGTCATGGTTTTACATTTGCTAGCAAAGAAACATAGGTGCTTTTGACCGTGAGCATTGTTTTTGGATCTGAAGTAGTTACCCACAGTAGCCTGAACAAGCTATTCTGGTATAAGCACAGTGTTTGTGTGAGACAATGTGGATGTGAACACCCTGAAAAAGCCTCAAATCTATAAGTCATGTATTTAAACTCTCATCCACCAGTAAAGCTAAACACAATAGGGGAGAAATACACCTCTAGTGTTTAAACAAAGACTCCTACAGAATTTCAGCTCATAGATTTAGTTTGTCCTGTGACCTTATATTTAAGTCCTCTTTGAATTTGATTAGTTTCACAGGATTCCTATAATGCTACTCATTACCTTTTATATCAGGGCTGCAAGCAATAATTTAAGAGAAACTGCAGAGCTCCTTTATTACAAAGGTTCTCCAGAATAACACAAACACCTCCTTCAGTAACATTAATCCAGCTCATTCTTGTAAAAGGAGATGTTAAAATCCAGACCTACTACTGTAGTGAGAGAGGATTGCTTTCATGTATCTGAATGTATGTGTGTTTGCTGCAAGTCTAAACTGAAACACTAAATAAATTTACATCCACTTTTCTTCCACCAACTGTGTTTTGTGGTTGCATACAGTATATAATTGCTGGTCAGTGTCTGTTGGATGTCAAGCACAATTACTGAGCTGCCATCCATCTGGACGTGATACAAAGTGACTTGAAAGGAACTGGAGATGGACTTCCTCATAATCCGAGAAGCAAGCTGTGTGCCGGGTTCTTTGCCTCTACATGCCACAATGTCAGCACCTGGGAATTGAGCCTGCCACTCTCCGATAACGGCTCAGCTGACTACTTAACCACGCCATTGCTAATTACCTCATGCTAGATCAAATCCCCAAGGGGCTTCAGCTCCAATCTCAATCCCTCTTTCCATCCCTACGGCAACTCATTTAGAAATGAAAGTGGAACAGCTCTGCTGTGAACTGAGGCTGGGTGGACAGCAGGTGGAAGGAATGGATGTGCGGCCATACCTTCACTAATCAAGGATCTTTCATTTGTAATTTTTTATGTTTCCTTGTAGTATCCTTTCATCTGGTTATTTTTCAGATTCAGCAGCTTTTCGTTCGGAATATTTAGGGCCAGCAGAGAGCACCTCACCGCCTTGAAAAAATTCATATGGCACCTCTTGCCTTGAAACCCTGACCCTGAAAGAAATGAAAGCTATCTTCCCATCTGGTAGTTCAGCTCTGTGTTATAAACCACAGATAGATTGTGCTATAAAGTTCTTGTTTATCCGGGTAGATAAGGGAAGATAAGGAGCAATGATTGATGCTAGATGTTTTCATCTTGCCTCTTACACTTGAGTTATTCGAGAGCAAATCATATTAATTCTAACTGAGACCCCGTTTACACTTGTTATTGACATGATTTCTATGTGAATATGTTGGAGCTGGATATTTGCACTTTCACCTGGTATTAAAAAGCATTGTTGTTCCATATAAAATATCCAGGTACAGATCTTAGGTGTAAATGGGGTCTTGATGCACCACTTTAAAACTGAATCTGGTCTTTGTGACAGTGTGACAGTGGTCGCTTGTTGTGATGGAGCAACTAGAGGTCTTCATGGGTCCACTCTGTTCCCATTAACCAAGACCAGACCCACGACCAAGTAGGTCTAACCTATATTCCAGTATAACTAGAATCACGTAAGGGTACCAACCATTTGCCATGGGTCTTAAATCTGTGACAATTTTCTGTTCAGTGTAATTATCTTCAGGTCTGTTGGGATGGGTTTGAGTTTTTTAACTGTGCTTGGGTCCTTCTCAATATGCATGTTTAAAATCATCTTTGCACATTATTATAAAAGCAGCTCTGAACCTTCTTTGGTTTTATGGGTGATGGATTTTCTTATGGGAGTTGTATCACTGAGTGGTTGACATACTACTCAATGAACTTGGGCATCTGGGCCCGTATTCACAAAAGCATGTTAAGGCTAAAAGTAGCTCCTAACGTGCCGATTTAGTAGAAACTCCTTAAAATAATGGGCATGTCAGTCCTAACTTCAGTACTCCTAATTTTCCTGACAAAGAGTAATTCACAAAGCCAATTAGCACTAAAAGTGGCACCTAAGTATGGGAGAAGTTAAAAGCAGTCGCAAGACATGTTGCCATGGCGCCGCATGAGTGGCAGCCTGCCACAGCAGCTCTGTACTCTTTTACTCTTTTTTACTCTTTTTTACTCTTTAGTGTGATATTTTTTTCTTTTACTACTTAGTGTGATTTCTTCTCATACTACACCGACACTTTAAGCAAGTGCAGCTATGGGTGTTTATACTTTTACAGTCGTGTTTTGCCTCTTTTTGATACAACATCGGGAGACTCACTCTACAACGGACCCATTGTTTACACTCGGGACCGGCAGGTCCGGAGAAGGAGGAGAGGCTGTAGAGCTGGAGTGAAGCGCAGACAGCGGAAAAAACGGTATAAACCACGTACCGTCTGTCGTCATGGGGAACGTAAGATCACTCCCAAACAAGATGGAAGAGCTTACTGCGCTAACCCGGCTTCAGAGAGAGTTTCGCGAGTGTAGCATCATGTGCTTCACGGAGACGTGACTGAGTGAACTTTCTCCCAACTCACATGTCACACTGGACGGATTTCAACTGGTACGGGCGGACAGGAAAACCACGGAGTGCGGTAAGAAGAAGGGAGGAGGGGTTGCTGTGTTCGTTAACGAGAGATCAGTGTCAAGGAACAACTCTGCACTAGAGACTTGGAGCTGCTAGCGGTTAGCATGCGGCCATACTATCTCCCGAGAGAGTTTTCACATGTCATTGCGGTGACTGTGTACATCACCCCCTCGGCCATCGCCGCTGCAGCCACAGACCAGATCCATAGTGTTGTCTCTCAACTCCTAAACCAGCACCCCCATTCCCTCCTCCTAATCCTGGAGACTTCAACCACACGTCCCTGTCCTCTGCTCTTCCTACCTTCACCCAGTATGTGGATTGTCACACCAGGGACAGTAAAACTTTGGACTTGTTGTATGCAAATATCAGGAATGCATACACCTCATCCCCCCTCCCCCCACTGGGACGCTCAGATCACAACCTTGTCCATCTGATCACTGACTACACCCCCCTGGTGAATAAACAACCACCTAAGAAGAGGTCTGTAAAGGTGTGGTCCGAGTAGACCAGTGCCAGACTCAGAGATTGTTTTGAAATAACAGACTGGGAAGCACTCTGCAGCCCCCACAATGGCGACATCGACACCATGACCCACTGCATTACAGACTATATTAACTTCTGTGTGGAGAACACTGTGCAGAGTTCAAGTCAGTACGCCGTTTCGCCAACAATAAACCCTGGGTGACCTCCGAGATTAAGGCCCTGCTGAACGAGAAGAAGAGGGTCTTTAGATCGAGGGACAAGGAGGAGCTACACAGAGTCCAGAAGGAACTCAAACAGAAAATCAGGAAAGGGAAGGACTCTTACAGACAGAAACTGGAAGAGCGGCTAGTGCAGAATAACACCAGAGATGTCTGGAGTGGACTGCAGAACATCTCTGGCCACGGAAAAGGAGTGAGGAGAGACCTGAGCTGCGGCGAAAAGAACTGGGCCAATGAACTGAATCTATTCTTCAACAGAATTGATTCTCCCCCCACTGGTGAGCACACAGCTGGACCCCCTGCAGTTTGCTTACCGGCCTAGTGTTGGGGAAGTAGGTGACAAGAGGATGTTACCTAAGCTGACATCCATCATGAACAATACCACTCACCCTCTGCATGACACTGTAGGGTCTCTGAGTAGCTTCTTCAGCAGCAGACTTTTACATCCTCGCTGTGAGAAGGAGAGGTTACGCAGGTCCTTCATTCCGGCAGCTGTCAGACTCCACAACTCCTGCTCTTCCTGACCATGTGCAAACTTGCACTTTTTCATGTACATATCGTTTGTATTGTGTATATTGTACTTATTAGTGTATATTTTTGTTGTATATTTCCATAGATGTTTATTCTATGTTGTTTATTTTTCTGCTGTGGTAAATTAATTTCCCAGTTGTGGGATTAATAAAGTTAATCTAATCTAATCTAATCTAAAAGGACTCCTAATTCACAAAGACCAAATCACAAAGAATCTTAAAGGGCTACTGTCATTCCACGTTGCAGTGTTCTGGAAACCATAAACGATGCTGAATTACTTAAAAGATACCTTTCAATCATGAGGGAATAATGATTGTTGCGGAGTTTGTGAGGAATGCAATAACATCTCCTACCAACCGAAAACAACCTATCAGTGCGGAAATTAAGTGTTTGGCAATGCTGTGTTACTTGGTAACAGGGAAAAGCCGATCTATTCACCAAACAATGAATGCGCTCTGACCTGACATCAGAGGACAATTCATATGATTTTTTATTTTTATTTTCAACAAATACAAAGAAATAAAGCAGCTTCATGGTCCTTCTGCCTGGTGAGATCGGTGCCATAGGTGGAACGCATGTAAAAATTATTGCACCACCACAAGACAAGGAAGTATTTGTAAACAGGAAAACAAAATCATACCATCCACACACAGGTTGTATTGGATGCTGCCTGTACAGTTTTAGACATTGTTGCACAGTGTCCAGGATCTACATGCAATTCATGGATCTCAATGGAGAGTGACCTGATGCAGCTGTTTGAAAGGATCATATTCCAGCTGGATGTCACTTGGTGGGGGACAGGGGAACTCTTCTCACAACTCAACCCACAGCCAGGACCTACAGCTACAACAGACTGTGGCTATTAGGCTGACAGTCAGGTTTCGTTAGGTAGTCTGGGACAGGTTAGTTTTTTTATTTTTCCATTTAAAGACTTGAATGTAAGTTTTTATAGTAAAGTTAAATTCTCTCGGGTTGACACACCTGATCATAGAAATGCATTTTGGAGAATGCACTACTTTTGTAAACAGCACCTAAATGCGTTATTATTTCATTTGTACTTGCTTAATTCTCTGTGTATTTTTTTTTCTATTACTGTGGGATGTTGCGCATGCGTTTCACTGGCACAGTCTTTCATCAACCAATCCCTGTGGTTCCTGCAAGCATGCTTGTCCATGAAAACTGACGTCAGACATAGCAATGGAGTCGCACTCTTAGTAGTTTTCACTTTTCCTTACTAAAAGTTGGTCTCCGAAGCTTTATGAAGAGGATTTAGCAGTAAACTTTTAGTTAAAAACTTTTTGCGTGACCTCTTAGTGGTAAGATAAAATGCTTTGTGAATACAGGCCATGTTCAGTATCCGCTCAACTAAAGGGAAGAGCTTTTGTAGAACCTGCCAGAGGAAATCTTGAAATTCTAGTACCTCTACCTCTGTAGCTGAGGTGGGTGAGGTCATTCACGGCCCTGATGGCCTTGTGGGTCCACTGTGTTTCATGGATTTGCTTTATGGAGTGGAGAGAAGCACTGATGATCTTTGTCACTGTAATCACTGTGGATGACCCCCCCCCCCCCCCCCCCCCCCCCCCGTATTCACATGGGGGTGGGGTACCACTGTGACAGACAGAGAACAATAAACCTGCATTCAACTTTTTGTCAGTGATTCACACTTTGACAGAGCACCATCCCAAAATTAAATACAGTGTTATTTGTTTGTCACAGACTTACAGCCAAATATGCTGCTTCCCTCACTCTTCTCAACTCGTCCCGTTGTTATGATGGATTCTCTGTTGCTTCCCTTTCAGCTGAAGCCATTTACTGATCCACACACTTCCATAAGCACACGCCCACTCCCCACATCAAACAATGCATACACAAAATCATTTTCAGACAGTCAAAACCAGACCTGGAACACACGCACACACACGCACACACACACACACACACACACACACACACACACACACACACACACACACAGAGGCAAAGACTGCTATAATGAAATTGAAATGAAAGCACTATTACAGTATCAATCTTTATCTAATCCATTCTGTGGAAAGAGAGGCTGATCGTAATTACCTCCACCTCAGTTTGCTCTACCAAGAGGCAGCATTCACATCACTCTTCCTTACCTTCCTTTCTCTTTTCTTCCAATTCTGCATTCTACAGCTGAATACCAGCCACGCAATACCAATGGCAATCAATTTCCTATCATACAAAAGACCTCTGGGCTCCCTGTTTCATTTTCAAAAAATGCAGTCCAAAAATATGGCTTGAATTAAGATGTAGCAGCGGACTGTCTGCAGCATTCTGGATGAGGAGGGAATCAGTGTATAAAAAAACTGTTAACAAGACATTTGAAAAGAATCATTTTTACATCTGCTGAGTGCTTGTACTGTCTGATCTCTCTGCTTTCGGTTCTTGCCAGAGACTGGGACCAAACCCAGACCAGGTCCATATGCGACATGACAGGATTGTCAGGCTGGAACCAGTGCAGGCTATCTGCAAATCGAGAGAAGGATTTCTAAGCAGGAAGGACCCAGTGTGATGGACTCGGCTCTGTGCAGTTGCCTGACTTCTTGGAGAGGGGAACTCTCTGACCTCAGCTGAGGCTGTTAGCACTGCTCCAACACTAGACGTCAACACTGCTGATTGTATTAGTACATCAGTTAAAATGTTCTCTGAGTAAACGTTACAGTGTAACACTTTTAAAAGTATTTCATTGAGCTGTTCCCAGGTCAGAACTGCACCGAAAGCAACCAGTTCATTCCAGCCAGGCACTTTGCAGCCTGTGCATACAACTGATAATTACTAATATACACTGGCAGTTGGCAATTTATTAGGAACACGTAGCTAAAACTAATACAACAGTCTAATACAACAGTTCTGCAATTTGAATGTTATTATTAAACAGTTATTCATTCAGCTGTGTGATCATTGTGGACGATGTATTGTGTGGGGCTGTTGAGCCGTGTTATGTTATACAGACAGGTGTTTCTGTTATTTAGCCTACCTTCTATAAATGTAACAAAACAATGGAAACACCAGGACACAGCAGGAATCCATAGACTTTATGTAGCAATATAACACTACATAAATCAAACAGCTGCTTCTTAAATAATTAACAGCAGAATGAAGCAGCAGGAAAAGCAGAGATGTATAAACTCCAAAGTGGCTGCAGCTGACAAATGTAGTAGTTGTTGATGCTGTACAGTGTTGTAACACATCTGTCTTAACATCAATCTGTGTCCAGTGAATCCAGCTTTTCTGCTAGTTTTCACAGTACAATGTAACCCAACCACTCAGCCTCTGTCTCACTGCGCTCTTCAGTATTTTAGCATTTAATGTTTAGCCAGACCCAGCATGCACCTGTTGGTCACGCAACACAGCAGGTGTGTTTGATTTGGGACACTTGCCATGATTTGCTGCACCTGCTGATTTGACTTCTTTCATTTGATGCATTCTCACACAGTTCACCATAACTTCATTGTGTGAAATTGTGTTTTTAATGATAACGAGTAACGATTTCAACTTTAAATGTAGAGAAGTAAAACACTTGAGTTAAGAAATGCTTCGTACGAGTGAAGTCGCTGTTTTTTAAAAAATACTCCAGAAATTACAAGAACACAAAAAAATGACTTTGTTACAGTTAAGAGAGTAAATGTAAATTGCTACTTCCAGCACTGGTTAATGTTTTATTCCCAAACATCAGAGTGCCTGGGAACAGGACATGATAAAACCAAGCTCATGGAGATGAACATGACAGAGTTGCCACCAAGAAATCTGATCCACAGGCAGCATGGACAGAGATAAAGAGTTGGGATGAAACAATGGAGGGTTCATTATATATGTGATCCTTGTTGGCACTGACAGTGTTTTAATGTTCTGCCTGTTTGTTCACGAACAGACTGAACCTTTATCTTGACAGATGAGATAGATTGTTCAGAAGGCGCTTATCTCCAGAAAAAGGATCTGATTTCTGCTGGTTGTCATGCCGACAGTAACATAGACATGTTTTCTTGTTTGTGTGTGTGTTTTGTGTTCTGTTATGCTGGTGTCACTCTCCACGTCTTTGTGTGCTTTTTATGAGTCACCGTTGTGCGCGTGTTGGCATCTGCTTAGGGGAAAAAAAGCTCACTATTCAAACTAAGAATTTCCTTTGAAAACAAGTCATATCCCATTTGTGCTCCTTGAAATATCCCTAAACCCCAACAGACTGACATCTCCCTGCTCATTGTCGAAGATGTCTTTGTATTCTAAAGAGAGCCTGATCAAAAGAGCCTCCTATTGGAACAGCACAGCTGTAGCCGTTCAGAGAGCCGACCCCGCTGCGATCAAAACAAGACTCCCAGCGGATCAATCCATGCTCTCTTCTCTTCACTGCCATGCTACATCTGTTAATGTCGCTCTCCCTCTACCTCTCTCCACCAACATTTCATTGCATATCAATTGTAAATCCTTTTATCCTCTGCACTGGCTTCAGTTTCTAATGTGAATGACAGGAGCATAAGCACCAGCAAAATAAATAGATTGTTTTAAAAGCTTAGTTTAAGACCTTGAAGGCTTTCTTTTTACTTATGTTGTATTTAGATGTTACTAACATCTGTAGTTTTGATCAGAGGGACTTGTTGCTGGGTATATTTAGCTACGAGTTTAATGCATATAACAGCTCATAGTACTGAGAAAGTGTGATAAATGTATTTTCCCCCCCAATCAACCATGGTGGTCATATCAGATAAGACCAGATTAATTGCAAAAGACTCAATGTCAAATCAGATCAAGGTCCACTTACTAACTTGTTTTAGAGCTTTTAATCATATCATATTGTCAATCTATTTATTCAGCTATAATGTAACTGTAGAAGTGCAAACCTTTAGGACTTTTAATAACACTGGACAAGATGTTCATCTAGAGTTTTTTATTGTGAAAAAAAACAAAAAAACATTTTACCAAATAATCTTAGCTCAACGTCCACTTGCTAGCTTGTAAGATGAAGACTGTGTGACAGCTAAAAGTTCAGAGACCGGCAACTTTTTCTAGTTGTATTTTTTTAACATATCCAGAACAAAATAAGTAATCTATAAACTAGAATTACCGCCTCACAGTTTTTTCCTCCGTCAGGTTTCAGGAAATATGGTCACAGTTACAGTATGAAAAATGTGAAAATAGAAAAGTCCAGAGGTGTTTTTGCAGATGATGATGTCACAGTGAGCATTCCGATATAAAATGTCATCACTTCATCTCTCCTTATAGGCAGTTGTGTTAAATTGTGTCATAAGAAATCATGAGTTACAGCCGAAACGTCGTTTTGTGAGGTCACAGTTACCTTGACCTTAGACCACCAAAGTCTAATCAGTTTATCCTTGAGTCCAAGTGAGTGCTTGTGCCAAATTTGAAGGGATTTCCTCAAGGTGTTACTGAGATATCACATAACCAACAATGTGACAGATGTACATATGGACAGACAAGCTGAAGACATAATGTCTCTGATTGTTGCTGGCGCAAAGGAATAAAAAACTATCTATTAGTTTTCCACATTTGGAGCAGGTCCTTCATGGAAAAAAAGGACCATGATGGAACTAGATGCCATTAGTGTCGGAAAGACAAGGTGGACTGATGGTGTCACCGACAACCGTGATGTCTACTGTTTGTTAATAAGGTAAATCTGTCTTGTTTGTAAATTTGGGCAATATCATAAATTTAATATCTCGATGTAGTCAAAACCAAATATGGTGATTACAATATTATCACACAAAACAACATTAGGGTTCAAACCCCAGGTTTATTATTATTTGTCTTCTGCCACGGCTCAAATTGCCATGAGCTGGAATGAGCGAGAAACATGAAACTTGGCCAAATAACTGGAAATGATATGCACTACTGACCCAAGAAGCATGAGACCCACATGTAATTAAGGCTCATTTTCAAAGGGCCACGCCCCTCACAACATTTGTCTGATTGACTTGAAATTTGACACGCATGTCCAGCTCAATGTGCTCTACAAAAAAGCTGATTAATCTATAAAAGTCCATCTGGATCATTTTTTTGCTAATTTTCATAATTTGAAAAACAGTCAAATGAATAGAACTTTATGAATTTTGAGATTAGAAACACTAAATTTGGTATACAGCTTTGGGAGATGAATATACGAATTTCTATTATAAATTATATCCGCAAGCAGCAATTTGTGCATTTTGCATTTTGCATTTTGCGCTCAACTGAGAGAGACAGCTGAATTTTAGCTACTTAATGCTTTGGTTATCATATTCACTATAAAAAACTGATGATATCTACCAAGGTTTATGATGATCAGACAAATGCTTAATGAGTTATGGCGAATATCAGCTAAGCCCTGCCCTTGGCAAAGATATTTTGGTTGATGGCGGCCAAATTTTTCGACCGATCTCGCTCATTTGCGATAGACGTGCCACTCAGTCACACAAGACTGTATACCAAATTTGGTATTGATAAAGTAAAAATTCTTAAAGTTCTAATCATTTTACTGTTTTTAATGTTATGTTAATTAGCTGAAAATCCATATTGGTAGTCCCTATTATAACAGAGGCTTCTTGTATATTGACCTTAATTATACCGCCACCATATGGCCAAATGTAACAATATTTTTTGTGAAGCATTTACATACCATTCAAAGTTATGATACCAATTTTCGTGTGTCTGGCTCATTCCAGCTATCTTCAAATTGAGCAAAGGCTTAAGATGGCACATATTGATGAATAGGCCCCGCCCACTTTCATCAATCAATAGTGCACTTCAGATTTTCATTAATACTCATGGCCAGAACATGTGTACCAATTTTATTGAAAATCTGTTCACCAGATTTTGAGGTACGTATTTTTAGCATTTATGGCGCCCCGTAGACTGCTACTTGTAATCTACCTGTAAATATTCTGGACAGGACAGAGGAGCAACCCCTGGTGTGCTCCATTATCACCATTATATTTGATAGGCTCTTCACAATATTTCTGAACTGCTGACCCTATGTGAAGTTCCCAGACCCGAGGACGACCTTCTAGATGGAGATTAGGTGAGTTAGCTCTTCCGTTAAAAACACCATACTCCAGAACTCTTAAATCAGTGTTATTCTGTGCTTTTATTGCAAATGAAACGTTATGTCTGACCAACCAAAATATTCCATTTATTATAATGTAAACAAAGAAAAACATGGAATCATCAAATGTTTGACAACTCCTCATCAAAATAGTTGCATTGTGCATTGTTAACACCATAAGTGTTGTGGTGCTACAGAGATGCCCAGGCCTTGATTAGTACAAAATCCAACATAAATCACATCCTCAACATTTAAATTTTATTTATAAATATATATATATATATATATATATATATAAGACCTTGTTAAACGACAACACTCCCAACCGTTGTATGGATTTACCCAGCTTCACTGCAGTACGAGCGAACAGAGACACCAGAGCGAGTGGAAAGAATAAAGGTGGAGGACTGGTTCTGCTCGTGAACAACAGATGGTGCAACCCCAGTCATATCATAGTGAAGGAGAAGATCTGCTGGGACATTGCACTTTTGGCAGTTGGTCTTAGACCATACTATGTACTGTAAGTTCTCACACATCGTCGCCATTGTTGTTTACATTCAACCACAAGCAGAGCCTGCAGTCATGTGTGACGTCATTCACGAGACTGTTGCGAGAGTACAGACCCAGCACCCTGATGCATTCATTTCAATATCGGGGATTTTAACCATGTCAATCTCACCTGGCTTCACTCAGTATGTTGACTGTCCCACAAAGGGAAAATAAGACATTGATCTGTTGTAGGCAAATGTCAAGGAGGCATACACTGCTTCAGCTCTACCACCACTTGGCAGATCAGATAATATTCTGTTTTTTCTTTTGCCTTCCTACAAGCCCTGTGTACTGAGGCAGGCTGCAACCACTCGTTCATTCAGGAACTGGACCCCGGAGGCCAGTGAGTGTCTAAAAGACTGTATTGAGTGTACAGATTGGAATGTACTGTTGGAGTCACAGGAAAAGGATGACAGCAAGGACCCTGACCTTGATAGAATGGTTGAATGTACCACAGACTACATTAACTTCTGTATGGACACTGTAATACCAGCAAGGATTGTACACTGCTTCCCAAACAACAAACCCTGGATCACTAGTAACATCAAGACCCTCCTCAACCAGAAAAAGGAGGCCTTCAAGGATGGAGACAGGGAGAAGCTCAGGTAGTTGCAACATGATCTGATTAAAGCAGGCGAAGGAGGACTCCAAAAAGAAAGTAGAGAGGAAGCTGTAGAACTGGTGTTGGTCTGGTGTTGTTCACCAGAGAGGTGTGGAAGGGGATGAGGACCATCACCGGCTATAAAGAGAAGAACAGCCAGATAACATCAGGTGATGGGACAAGGCCAATGAGTTCAACCTGTTCTACAACAGGTTTGACACAGCCTCACCTGTTTTCACTCCCATTGCTTCAGCTGCAGCTTCTCCTATGGAATCTCCTTCACAACCTGACACTGCAGCTGCAACTGCCTTCACACTGGGGTCAGGTCTCCTGTCCTTTACAACGGAGGAGGTGAGGGCGGAGCTCAAGAGGCGACGTCCTGGAAAGGCAACAGGCCCGGACGGTGTGTGTCCGAGGCTGTTAAAGAATTTTGCGGCCCAGCTGGCTGAACCTCTCCAAAGGATCTTTAATTTATGTCTACAAAAAGGGAGGGCCTCGAACCTGTGGAAAACACCATGTCTTGTTCCGGTCCCTAAAGTAGGGCGACCAGCTGAGATAAATGACTACAGATCGGTGGCCCTGACATCCCACATCATGAAGACACTGGAGTGGCTGGTTCTCCACCTTCTGAAGCCACAGGTTGAACATGCACTTGGCCCCCTACAGTTTGCCTACAAAGAACATATTGGGGTGGATGATGCTATCTTTTACATGCTCCACCGGGCCCATTCTTACTTGGATGAGCCAGGTAGATATAAGAGGATAATGTTCTTTGATTTCTCAAGTGCATTCAACACCATCCAACCCCCCATTCTTAAAGAAAAGCTGGAATGTCAGACATGAACACAAAGAGACTGGACAAGCTCGTAAAAAAGACTGGGTCTGTGCTTGGAGGAGTCTCGACTCACTCAGGACTGTTGTGGAGAGAAGCATACAATGTAAGATGGAGGCCATCTTAGACAATACCAACCATTCTCTCCACAGCATTCTGGCAGGACAGAGAAGAAGCTAAAGCTGCAGCAAATGTCTCATCTCACTGCGCTGCAAAACAGAGATGTTCAGGAGATCCTGCTGCCATCAGGCTATACAACACCTCAGACAAAGGAAGTGGACTTATCTAATTATTATTGTTTATTTTTTTATTAACTGTTTTTATCATCAACAATGAGCTAATGGACACGTGAATTTCCCCGAGGGGATAAATAATCTATCTATCTATCTATCTATCTATCTATCTATCTACATTTTATGAATATTTGCCAAAAGTATCACAATATGATTTTTTTGCATATCATTCAGCCCTAGTTTTGATCAGCTTATGTTGCGGATCTAAATGTGCTGCAATTTTAATAAATAAAGTTAATGAAGTTATGTGAAGTATTTTTGCTTTCTCAATATTCACTCTCTTTCTGTAAATCTACCTGAACATTTATTGAGCAGATTGCTGGAAAAAAACAATCTAGTTTGCAGTGATGCTGACAGGACGGCCCATAAATGACATTACATGTTTCCT
Organism: Seriola lalandi dorsalis; assembly: GCF_002814215.2. NCBI lineage: Eukaryota > Metazoa > Chordata > Actinopteri > Carangiformes > Carangidae > Seriola > Seriola lalandi. Next base: position 2,393,971 of record NW_019525247.1, read on the forward strand.
AGAGTGGTGTGGAGAGTGTGATTACAACAGTCAATCTTATATGTTGTGTATTTTTAATAGAAAATTAAGTTAGAGCTGAATGAAGCTATTCATCAGGTTGTTTGACTCCCCCCTCAGCGGCACTTTGGACCCAATTTTGAGAATCACTGATCTCTTAATCTACAATATATCCGCTGAAAATCAGACCCGTCAGCCTAACTTACAGCAGGATGAACATGCACCATGGATTTAGAGGACACTTTGACGTTGCACAGGTGGTTTGTAATCGGACCTCTGCAAGAAAACAGCTGTGTTTTTCCTAAACTCATGACCAGGCCGCAGAGGGATGAAAGTGTATTAAATATTTATGATGTGCTGTTGGAGAGGACAACAAGTTTTAATTGTTGCTTTATCTGATATACAACTGGTGATGAATGTTTGGTGCTGGATGACAGTGAAAACACTGTAAAAAATAAATGTCTTTTTGAAATGCATCGGCCATGTTTACTGATGAACACTGTCCAGATGAATGACTTTGTTTATTGATTCAGCGTAGAAGTGGCCTTATCATGGTTATTATCTGTAAACCTAAAGGAAAATAACCTTTAATCATACAAATGTCTTAAAGTATTGATTGACTGTAATAAGATTACATCAGATATGAAATTTGACAGAGATATTTGTCGTCTCAGAGGATAATTTCCTCACCTTTCATTCAACACAAAGGGCAAAAATCTTTATTAGTGGTGGAAATCAGATGAGAGATTTAGGATTCAGTATGTTCGAAACAAATTAGACTATATGATGCTTTGTCCAAACACATCTAGAGATAAAAGGTGGAACATCATAGAGAAGAAATGATAAAACAGCACTTCAGGGAAAAGATTACACCCACTTTCTCTCCTCCACACACCTGATCCTATGTGAAGTGGGTCTGCTTGTCAGTTTCAGAACACTACGACAATGTCTGGATTCTGCCATCAGAAAGAGTTCAAGGACTTCAGTGAAGCATTTAGACCTGAGACTGCCCTGCATTACTACAACACTGGCTAAGTTTGGATCCATACAATCAAAGGTTTATTGGACACCATTCTGGTTGCCAGGTAAAAAGCAGAAATACAGAGTTCATGGTACAAAGTAATCTGCCACATGATGTTGCATAGCAGTCGTGCCAGTCTTGCAAAGTGAGGCTCAACTGTTTTGCCGGACGACTTCAGTGCATCAGTGGAGTGTCTTCATTCAAATGAATTCAGCTGACTGAACAACATTTTGATCTCACAAACAGCTTCATCAGCCTTTGTCAAAGGTTTTCCCCCAGATGTGTTGGGGTTGCACTGGTCACCTTTGGTCCTCGCTCAAACTGCTACCTTTGCAGATCTTCACTATATCAACCAACACAAAAACTCATACAATACAAGATCATCCATAGATAGCACTACACAGGGGAAACAATATTTAAAATGGGTTTGACAGATTCAGACATTAGTCCATACTGCACACAAAACACCACAGACACCCATATGCATGCCACATGAGACTGCACACCAATCAAACAATTCTAGCAGGATATCACTGACCACATGTCTCTTCTTTTTGGCTGCCACATTCACCTCATGCATGTTTGGTCCAACCTTTGTCACTATTATTACACTTGTCTCCACCTGCTACCTTTGCACAGGAAACTAATGGCAGTCAACCCTGTCTGCTAATAATTTTGGTTCTATACAATTGAACTACAACTTGGCTGGCTTATGTTTTCTAATGTAGCAAGGATGTGTTGTTAATTTCATCGCAGTATTACTGAACTACTGAACGTATCAGTAAAGTCTTCACAGACAACATATTTTTTTTCCACCAAAACATCCAGTCTTGCTGAACAATATCAACCTGTAGCTCAGCTTTAATAATCAGCTTTAATAAACTGTTTTATGGTTCTGTTCAGACTTCTCACAGATCTTGGTCTGGTTTAATGCAGAAAGGTTCACAGTAGGTTTCCATTAACCAACTTAATGCGCAATTTGAAATTGCAAACTTAAAAATTAGTAATGTAAACACCTGAATTTTGTAAAGACTCTGAAATGTCACAAAAATATTTACACACTTTCATGATGTGGTTTTTCAGATGATTCAACAAATCAATATTTCACAAAATTCAAATGGAAACTATGTTTTTGCATTCAAGTCATGGCTGTCGAGAGGCAGAAAGAAACCCATCACCATTCTTCATTGGAATGACATCGAGAGGAGAAAACCCAGCTTTATTCACTTAACACAAGTCAATTGAAACACAGAACATTCACAATGTGTATGGTCAATTTTTCTCAAAAATTTAAAAAACGCTTCTATTTTGCACAAAACTTTGATGGAAACGCAGCTAGTGATTTCAGACACAACCTATTTACTTACATTTAACCAAAACCATCATCTTTTCCTAACTTTAAGCAAAGTGCTTTTGTTGCACCATCCACCTGAGCGACTTCCTGCCGAGTCTGCTTGCATTGACAAGTGTGCTGTTTCATTCACAAACTATGCTGCTGTTGAAGGTGATCCAACCATCATGTTTCCTAAAAATGTATTTGCAGTTGCAGTTTAGTTGTGCAGAAAATAATTTATTGGAGACAGGGTTGTAGCTGTATTTCTGTGTTTCGGATCTTCATCTTCATCATCTCCAAGGACTGAATTCACACATTTTTCCTCTAGTACCACTGTCAGAGCAAAACAACTTCCTCTACAAAGAAATATCAATATCTAATAGGCAGATTATCACATTCATCCTCTCAAAGGGATGAACCATACAAACCTTTCTGTAACTAATTACCCCAATGCCTGTCATCCAACCCTTAGGACAAAACACCACAGAGGGAGTAATAAACACAGACACTGGTAGAGCTTTGGGCCTGAGCTGAAAGGTAAACTGTCGGTTTTATTATCGCGGAATTGTTTGTGCATCTGGCCACCAGTGTCATGTGTTTTCATCCAGATGGAGATTTACTGGAGATGGTTTGCCAATTTATTTCTCAACAATAGTCATATGGGGAAGGAACCAGATGTACACGAGGAATGAGCAGTCGCAGAATTGCTTAACATCCCACTGTCAATAAGATGGGAAAACAAACAGAGCTTAGCACAGCTGTGTCTCCAGCAGTTGGCAGAGGGAAACACTGGGGGTCAATTCCATTTCAATTCATTTAATGCAGTGTGTTCATGCCATACTAATTTTAAACTTGTGTTTGACTACTGCAGTCTCAGTCACAGTCAACGCTCTGATCAGACTGAGGAAAAGTAAGAATATATTTTGATCTGCTGCCAATCAAGTGGAGGAAGCGCTGTGATGTCTTCTCCCTTTGATCTTCTTTTTCAGTTTGTTTTTGTCAGTAACTCACTCTGCTTTGTCAAATGTTCCTCTAAATAGATCCCTGATAGCAGATTTGTCTCGTAGCAGTAATAACAAGGTTGCACAATGTATCATCATGAGGATGTGAGCGTGTGCAATAGTCACATTGCAGGACATGCAATGCCCACTAAGGAAAATTAATTGTCTTGTTAAGTCTATAATCTTCTCTCATTTAAGGGTTCTTGGTACTTGAGCAATATCCAAAATCTCGATATAGTCCAGCCCAAATATCTGTGAACTGGTACTTACTGGTTTTTCACTGGTTTCCTGTCACACCTAAAACAGTGCTTCACCTTCCACTTCCTGGCTCAAAATGAGGAAGAGGTGTTGTCTCAACAGTGACAGGCTGAACCACGCCTGTCCGCTCTGTCAGGCGCTAAATAGACTTCTAAGTACAGGATTGTGTAGTAGTTGTGTGTGTGTGTTGTTTTTTCAAATGTACTTTTTTGGTGCCTGTGGGAAACATATTAGCTGTAATAGCTGCAGAGATACAGTTTTCATCTGGGTTATACATGAGGGGCTGCTGCAAAAAGCAGTCAATGACCAATTTAACAACACTGATTTATTTCCACTGCGGTCAAGGTCAGGGTTTAGTGAAGGTGGTGGTAAGAGAGGTCATACTGAAGAAAAACAAATGTTCAGTGTTGCACTCAATGAAAAAGCTCAATGAAAAAGCCTACATTTAATGATGAAGTTAGAAATGGTTTGGTTAAAGCTGCACTAATCAGGAAGACATTTGATATATTACGGCCTTATAGAGATAATATGGGTGAAGTGCAAGCAGACAGTTGGTGTACAGTGGGTTTGTTTTAGCTCAAAAATAGAGTATGTATGTTGTGCCTTTATTACATCTTGTCATCCTGTATAAAAGGTCCGAACATGGAATGTTGGGATGCTGTTGTGTTACACATCACACCTCTGATTCTTAAAGGCCATCTGCTCTATAACATCACACACGGGAGCAGCAATATGCCATCCTTGTTTGGTTCAGTGTAAACAAGCAGAGCTGGAATAATGAAGGGTTTTCTTCACCCATTATGATCGTATATGTGCTTCTCCCTTTACGATCGAGTTATAGTATATGATTTTGTCATTTTTAAGACACGGAACTGATGAAATTTATTGTGATTCCCTGAAATTCTTGTCACAAAGGTGAAGCAGATCACAGCAGTTACCTGTATGAAAACAAAAAAGACAACAACTTAGAAGATTCAAACACTGACTTAAACCATTAGCTGGTAAAAGCTGGTGTTATAGGAAATAAAATCCAATTTCTAAGGCAAAGCCAATTATTTACAATAAATGTCAAAAGTTTAAGGTCTCAAATGGTCTTTATTTCTTGTTTATATCTGCTTCAAATAAAGATTTTAGTGAATGTTAGAGCTGCATCATTAATCCAAATATAATCAAAATCACAATATGGCCAAGTTCAATAATCAAATCGCAGAAGCTACAATTTATTTGATAAAAATGTGTCACCTTGTTGTGCATTGTTAGCACCAAAAGTGTTGTAGTTCTACAAAGACACCCCGGTTTACAAATCATATTCTCCAGATGTAAAGAAACATGTTTCTTTGGTACAAGACCAACAAAAATCACATCATCATCAAATTTTTTCAGTGAAAATGAAAAAAAAACCAACCGTTCCAACTGAATCACATTATCTGCCTTTTTTTTCAGAAAACCCTTAAGGTTTAGGAGATTGTTTTTAAACAGTTTAGAGGGATACTCAGATCACAATGGGTTAATGGTGATATACAGTATATAGAGCGGTGAGAACCAAAACAGGAACGTTACGAGCTGGAAAACTAAAACTAAGTGCTTCATCAAACACAAGAAAAAACATTTTTGGAAGGAGGTTTGTTCTTTTGATCTTGGCTCATTACAGCTGTTCTGCGCTGGGGAAAAACATTATTCTACTTAACTACTTTTTGCACTGAAACAGGAGGATTGGCCTAAATTACAGCTCCTAGCATGAATCAGTATCTACAATTAGTGTTCCCTCCTCATATTCTGTACTCACTCCCCCAGGTCATTACTATGACTAAGATTGTACCTTAATCTTGGATGTGCAGCTCAATAATATAGAAAAACACACTTTCAGCCTGCATTTAAATTGGATATGTCAAGGGAATTAATATTTAATAAACCCACAACTCTAAATTACCTTTTATTGCAGAGCTGCAGCTGCACACATACGCATAATCAGATGGTAATATAATCTTGACATTTCCTCAAGCTATATTGGATACTTTCATATAGCATGAATAGATACACAGTAATCAATTATCTGCCAAGTTATTCAACCAAAAGCCAGAGTCCTTTCTATCACACTGTGCAGTGAAGCTGCTGCCTGCCTTTTAAATTCCTCCTCTTCCATTGTTGTCCAAGGTTCTTCAAAAGCTGAAAGCCGCCAAGAATCAAACAACAGTCCACTCTGTCTGACATGAGCGCTAAATGAATTTAGATTTGTATAACACAATCTGTTGCTTTGAAGTGCTGCAGACTTTCTTTGTCTAGAAATGTAATTCCTCCCCTTCAATATTTTCCAGCATTCTTCCACCCCCACACAGCCCACATCACTGTGCTGCAATGTTTCAAATGAAGACTGACAGCTGGGACTCACACACACAAATTACATTTACAGTTACAGTGGTTTGGTTTGTTGGATGCAAAGGTTGGGATGATTTCTGGTTTTAGGTGCAACACACACACTGCATGACATGCACACTCACACAATGCATGACACACACACACTACTGCTGTCACACACATTGCTGACACTACAGCTTGACCTTGGATGATACAGAAAGAGGAAGAGAAGGGCAGGAAAAAGTGTTGACAACTGTGTTTTTGTTTCCTCTGACTCCACGTCATATTACACAAAAACATATTTTGTACCCATAACTCTGAATTCTTATTTCTCAACACTGTATGGAAGCCTATAAGGAATTATATTCAAATGATAATTTGAATTTGAAATTTAAAAATCAAAGTGAAATAAACCAATTAGCATTTTCATTTTCACACACATTGGCACTCTAGGACTATATTAAAATGAAAATGGAAAAACTGTTTGACATTTCACGTTCAAAGTCATACCTTGCTGCACAGTGGACAATATTCAAATGTTAACTCAAATCTGAAAATTACAATGCAATATGAAAAATTTACCCTAATTTTACAAATAGACAAGCAATATTCAGGTCACAATGAAAATTAAAATGCAGCTTTTTAACTTTTTGAAAATGAACATATGAACAAAAACAGCATTTGACACTTCATTTTTAAAGTCTTAGCCTAGTCTAAATGGAAAATATTTCAAGGAAATTTGCAAAACATCTATTGCATTTTCATGCAAAATGATTGTGAAAATGGCATTTGACATTTCATTTTCAAAGTCTTAAAGAGGACCTATTATAGCCATTTTAAATGTTAATCATTTAATTCTTGGTGTTGACTAAAAAAGATTTACATGTTCGGAAAAGACATTTAATTTCTTCTGCTGTACATTTTATACTGTATTCTCTTCTCCTACTCTCACCCTCCTCCTGGCTACAAAATTAATGAAAACTGTTCACCAAAAGTAGATATGTGCTTTGCCTTGTGTGGGGGCGTGCCAATCTTGCAGGTGGGCAGCACCAAGAGAAGTATTGACGTCAATAGGACGTAATGTCTGGACCCCCCCACGAGGCGTTTCATACAAAGGAGAACATTGGGCTTTTACCCTGACAGAGTTACTCCCTTTGATGTAAACTTCAATCCTTGTGACTCTGGAGACAATTTACATGCACAAAATCCTATATAACACACTATAAGTAAGGAAAAACTCAGAAAAGCATAATAGGTCCCCTTTAAGATGCTCTACAGTGAACAATAATCAAATGCAAAACACAAAACAGCACCCCCAGTCTGTTGCATTTTCATTTACATGTCACCACATTACTTTTGCGTCAACATGAAAATGCAAACTGTCAGGCCGGAAGGTTACATATGTAACCCAGGTTCTCTGAGTTGAGAGACTATCTCTCCACCCTACATATTCCATATGTACGGGGACTGACCCCCACAGGGGCAGCTGATCAGAGAGATCAGAGTATCCGCTCTTTAAGACACATCACCTGTGGTGGCCACGCACTGATTAGCAACACGTGGTTATATAAGCACCACGCATCCGTGGCCTCTTTGCTTAACCTTGACTGGAACCATTTCGGAGTGGCTACTAGCTGGAGATAGTCCCTCCACTCAGAGAACCTGGGTAACATATGTAACCTTCCGTTCTCTATCCTGTCAAGACTATCTCTCCACCCTACATATTCCATATGTACGGGGACTCTGTAAGACACACTGGCCCAACAATACGCGCGTGTCAGACGTGAGCGCAGGGATCTCCTCATGGAGAGTGATGCTTCTTGGCTAATAAATCGCTTTCGGCTCCCAAGACATGTCATCATCGAGTTATGCAACAATTTAGATGCCCGTTTGAAGAGGGAAACCAGACGGTCAAATGCCTTACCTGTACCCGTGCAGGTGCTCGCCACGCTGGGGTTTTTGGCCACCGGGACCTTTCAGTGGGAGATCAGAGACAGGGCTGGGGTCTCCCAGCCAACCATCAGCAGGACGATGCCAGCAGTGTTGGCTGCAATAAAGTCCGTCTCCGGAAGGTACATTCGGTTCCCATACAATGATGGTTGCCAAATTTGGTTGGAGCAATTGATTGCACTCATGTGCGTCTGAAGGCACCATCCATGAATGATTACGCATTCATCAATTGCAAAAACTACCACTCTATAAATGTACAGGTGATTTGTGACGCCAAGCTATCACTTTTAAACGTGGTGGCCAGGTGACCGGGGGACACACACGATTCTTTTATTTTTCAAAACAGTTGTGTTGGCGTGCGGCTGTAGGAGGGGGCGCTGCAGAGCCAAAGTCATCTCTTCCACCCTCTTCCACACAGCGGTTTTATGAGCTCCTTTGATCCCACTCTTCAGACTGCCAAAAAGCACATCCTTATTTTGTGCCACCTCGGATGTCAGGATGTTGCTCTCCATCTCTGAAAAGCTTTGTTTTTTGCCACTAACTCTTCTCTTCATGTTTGACCTTAGTGGGCGAGGCATCTGAACCAGGAATATTTAAGGGCGTAACATGTTAATGACGATTGAATTCAGCTGCCGCATTTATCAAGACCCGATCATTCGTACACTGGGTTTGGTCAGATTCGAATGTTTCATGAATCACACGTGTATCCTAACATATGACCAATTCTGCGCTCAGATCTGCGCCTGTTTTCACGCAAGGTTGATAAATGAGGGCCACTGTGAGGAAACCGAGCAGCTCTAAATCAACCTCTGGATGCAGCCTCCATTCTCCGGGGAAGGGCCTGCCCCTGGAGAGCTGAACAGCCACATGGGTCATCTGCCCCTGCTTAATCTTACATAGGCTGCTGCTACTGTACTGTCAGTCCTAACCAGCATGTGGCGATCCCACAGCTCTGGCTGGAAGTGCAGAAGAGCTAGGTAGATAGCCTGTAGCTCCAGAAGATTTATGTGCTGTGCCAACCAGGACCTGTGCCACCGGCCGCTAATGCATCTACCTTCGTGGACGGTTCCCCAGCCTATTAGGTAGGCATCAGATGACACCACCTGGCGACGCAACACTGGCCCCAGTGCATTGCCCCGTGCCAAGTTGGCTGGCTGCTCCCACCACCAGAGAGCTACACGGAGTCTGTGTGTCACCAACACTGTGGTTTGCAGATCCGTCTGTGGGCAAAGTCCTAGGCGCAGGAGGCAGCGCTGCAGTGGGTGCATGTTCAGGAGAGCTAGGGGCACAATGTGGACCATGGCTGCCAACAACCCCAGGAGGCAGAGGCATAACCTCCAAGTTACCCTCGCCCCCAAACGGAACTGGGACAAGTAAGCCCTGAGGGCAGCCTGTCTTCGTTACAGAAAGAATTCCTGCTTTGGCATCCAAACACACTCCCAGGAATTCTGTAGTCTATGAGCGCTGGAGCCTGCTCTTCCTCCTGTTGAGGTGCAGGCCCAGGTGCTCTAAGTGCTGCAGGAGCCTGGCCACATTGTTGGGATGGTGTTCTTCCGAGCAAGCACACACTAGCCAGTCGTCCAGGTAATTGAGGATGCGAAGACCTTCCTGATGCAAGGGTCCCAGGACCGCATCCATGCACCTTGTGAATGTGCAAGGGGCCAGTGATATCCCATATGGGAGGACACAGAACTCAAAGGTTCAGCCATATATGCTAACCTGAGGTCATGTCTGTGTCCCTCCCATATTGGGATCTGAAAATATGCATCCTCTAGGTTGATGGTGGCAAACAAGTTGCCTTGGAGGATAGCCTGTTCAACCCTTGGCACAGTCAACATCTTGCATCATAGGGGTCTCAAAAACAAGTTTAGCCCTCTCAAATCCAATATTGGTATCAAACTCCCATCTTTTGGGGGAATGAGAAAATAACAGGAATAGAACCCAGCCTGCTGATTGTCCTGTGTCACCTCTCTGAGGGCCTTCTTCACCAAGAGTGTCGATCCCTGCAGTCAGAACCCTTCTGCGCTGAGGGTCTGCCACTACTGAAAAAGTGGCTGACCTCGTCAGTTGGGGTGGATGCAGAAACTACAAGCGACAACACATTGAAACTTGCAGGACGTTGCTTTGCTCACTGTATTACACACTCTGGGGATAAAAATTATGTGAAAGGAGCAGAGGAGACAGAAGCAGCCCTGGGACTTCAACAATAAACGCGCAGTGATTTACAGTTACATCTGTGTTTGTGGTCTCGTTGTGTGCAAGTAATTATAGCATTTGCATTTAGTTTTCCTGCCCAAAGGCATAGCTATCTGTTAGCTTGCTACAGTAGATAGCCGGTGCTAATTAATCGATTTGGTTGACAGACTAACTGGAAGCTAACTGTTGTAGCTGACACACAGCTGTATGCTAACCTTACTTGTTTATTATCACTTTCAGCTCTTCTACATCTCAGAGGATATTCACCAATGTAAGGCTGTGTGAAATGTTTACATTTACTGTAAGAGTTAGTTAGCCTAGACATTAACATGACAGCAGTTTTTATTTATTAAACTCTAGTGTGGTGTTTATTGTTAATTCCAGCTCCAGCTTCTGTGATTTGAAATGAGACAAATACCAAGATTATCCTCCTGACTGGGCATTGAGCCATTCAGATCCATACTGGGTGAAAAGTGAAGCAACTGAAGCCTAATTTTTTCTGCTACTACGCTTCCCCTTCTTAAACCTTTACCTGTTAGGTCTTAAATTACATTTATTTAGGTCTTAAATATGTAAGTCCATTTACTGCTTCCTTCGTTGCTTTGTTTTTGTTTGTTTTATTAAAAGAGTGACTGAAGTTGTGGGAGAGGAGAAGCTACTAGCCCTCTCTCGCTGTCACTTCTAGTCGCGTTGCTCTCCTCCCCAGTAATGTTAAATTTAGCACAGAAAAAAACATAATAGTGGTAATTTAAATAGCGGTTCATGGGATTTATTAACCCTCAGGGGTCCCTCTGTCCTTTTTTGGACATTTTCTTCACTTTTCTTTTTTGATTTGCTGATCATTTTGGCTGTGTTACAGCTGAAGGTATGGATTTCTGCAAGAAAGTGTCTTTTTTGACATATGTTAAAAATCTAATGTCAGTTACTGTTACAGGTCTATTATACACTGGTAACACATTTTGTACCCTCTGGGGTTCCTCGCGTCCAAAAAAGGACACACAAAGAAAATGCTATAAAATCATCATATATCAATATTTTTTTCTGCTTTTTTTTGCATACATCTCTTAAACCACTTCAGTTCTGCTCAAACCTACCAAATGTTTATTAGTTTTCAGGATTTTAACCCTTTAAATGCCCGTTTGAAGACATGTTGCCTCTTGTTTTATAAAAAAAAACAACACAGAATATGAGATATTTCCCACATAATACATGATGGAGGGATGTGACATTGTTTTATATCAGAGTCTTTTATATCAAGACACTTCTCAAAACCAGAATATGATCAGGGTGACTTTTGAACACTGGAAATAAATCATGTACTCATCCCGGCAGTAGCCCCCGTGGCACTCAAAATTTCCCTGGAATTTTCTAGTTATTATTATTATTACATACTCTATTTAGAATAGATTTTTGGTGATTTTTCTCTGTATGTTTTCCAGGTCTTTGTACTCACACCACCACACACAGGCCCCCTAGACCTTGTTCATCTGTCCCAGGTTGATAAGATGTATAAGCATTCAGCCCTTATCAGCCTTAGAGATGTGTCTGTGCTAAATTTAATATAGTTTATAGTTTATAAAACAGATTCACACTTAAGTTACCATCTGGACCATCTGTTTTAAAGTTACAAAAAAAATTATTTCGCAGCAAAGGGCCAGATCAGAGGGCTTGAAAGACACCAGGATTGACTTCTGTGGATGGAGTTGCTCACCTAAGATTCATGTGTTGAGGTTTCAACACATGGCTGCTATCTGAGTCCCTGACTATTACTACCAAGAGACAGCTGGCATGTGAATCTGGCTTTCACAGAGAAACGTAGATTGCTCAGTGGAAAGGACTAAGACACTGCTGGGTACTGGCTACTTTACATATCAAGTTGCTACTGAAAAAATAACATTAATTATTCTAGAATTATTTATCAATCAGTAATGACTGTAATCCAGAGGGGTCCCATATAATTTCGTAACTTTTTTTTATGAATACAATTTCTTATCAAAGTTTGAAAATATGTGTAATGTCAGTGTAAACAACAGGAAGTAAAAACATCCAAGATACTTTGAGTGATTTGATGAAAAGCCTTTAAGTTTGTATCATTTAAATACAAACTACAAAATGTATTGTGGTTTATAATACTTTAATTTAGTTTTAGATTTGAACTGTGTCTTTTTAATATACTCGATGCTTAGAGAAGTTGATCCATGTACAGTCAATGCACAAATGTATTAATTCTTCATCTTGTTTTCATCATAATCTCTGCCTCAATTAAGAAATAAATAAAAACAATATTCTGCTTTTGTTGTTGAAGCTGTCTATCATAAATTTCTCCAGCATAATCAAAATCTGCAGCCTTGCTTTCTGTGTCATTTATGCCCTGTCAGTCCTAACCCCACCGGCCTGCACTGGTGCCCATACTGGTTGCATCTCTGCTGTGAATTGGGATCAGAATAACTACTTATTGTATTGTTACTTATTGCAATACATTTAAAATGCTTTAAATCTTAACTCTGGCAATTTCCTTGTACTGATACAAAACACTTATTTACTGTGAAGGTAATACATTTAATTAACACGCCAAACCACACACATAATTTATTAGAATTTAAGAAAAAAATATCTTCTTTCTTCACATTTGCAAGTATTTAAAAAGACTCACATTTAGTCTCCAACAAAAGCAGGAGGAGAACTTGTTGCCAGTTTCAGCCTGGCTCTCTCCAGTTATCCAGGTACAGTCATACAGTAGGTAGCACAACCAAATCAATTAACTAGCACAAGCTATCTGCTGTAGCAAACTAACAGTTAGCTGTGCTTTTGGGCAGGAAAACTAAACGCAGATGCTAAATGTCATGCACACAACGAGACCACAAGCACAGACGTAACTTAAGAGTTAACTCACTCACCTGTAAATCACTGCGCATTTATTGTTGAAGTCCCAGGGGCTGGTTCTGTCTCCCCTGTTCCTTTCACATAGTTTTATCCCCAAAGTGTGTAATACAGTGGGTGAAGCAATGTCCTGCACATTTCAGTGTACTACTTGGTAGAAAACAGCAAAAGCTGTGGCAAAGCACATTCACTGCACAACCAGCCATTAGCTGCTCCCCCGGTGACAGACAAACAGTGACAACGAAGTGACGTCCTACCTGAAGACCTACCTTGAAAAGAGTTTGCATTTTAATTTTTATGTTGACCCTAAAGGAGCGTGGTGAAATGTAAATGAAAATTCAACGGATTGGGGACGCTTTTTTCATTTTCAAATTATTAAAAAAAACAATTTTCCTTTTCATTGTAACCTTATTATTGCTTGCCTATTTGTACCATTAGGTTAAATTGTTTATTTGCATTTTAATTTTCAAATTTGAATTAACATTTGAATATTGTCCACTGTGCAGCAGGGTATGACTTTGAAAATAAAATGTCAAACAACTTTTCCATTTTCATTTTAATATGGTCCTAGAATGCTCATACAAGTATGAGAAAATGAAAATGCAAATCGGTTTATTGCATTTTCATTTTCATTTTTACTGAAATATCACATACGTATGTGGGAAATCGAAATGCTATTGTGGAATTACAGTATCATTTGAATATAGCCCCCTATAGGCTTACATACCTATCAGCATCACAAATGAAATCATTTAGCTGTGATTCATTAAGTGATTCATTAATGTATTTTGATAAAAATCGAAAAGGCGGCATTGCTGATGGAAAATAAGAGAAACAGCTGTAATTTGTGCTGCAGGTATGAACCGTCTTACACTGGTGGAGTATGCTGTGACTTCAGACGTCTAATCAAACAGGGAACACATCCACTGGAGGGACTAAGGTCACTGAAGTCATGTCAGTATTTGTTCTGGGACTTCCCAAACATTACTAACATTGAGAAGGTTCATATTCTACAGTTAAAACTTGAACATTATTTGGCTTATTTCAGTTTTTTTAAAACTCTGTATTGCACCAGAATTCAGTTTTTCTCTGCCAGAATATGTCTAGCAGAGTGGGGAAGGAAATAAAGTGGTAGTATTTTATTTTATGGGTCCACAATTAACTAATAATTTAAAATAGTGATTTCATCTGGTAGAAATCATAGAGAAAATAGAAAGAATTACCGTCATATAATAAAAGCTTGCAGAAATATAACTGAGGTGGGTGGGGAGCTTGGACTTATCAGACCTGGTCACACAGGGACCAGGCTGCAATCACACAGCTGCTACAGAGGCTTCACCACTGTGACAAGAACACATTCTGGAGGGAAATCAGATTTCTGTCCACTTGAAGTGTTTAAATTTATCAGTGCTGAGTATCAACTCAAACACGCTGTTCAGACGGGGAAATCAAACCGTGGCTCACAGCAGCGGGAAGGTGTGTGCCTGGCAGGAATACAGATAGCAGCTTATTGCTGACTTTGCTCAACACACACACACACGCACACACACACACGGAGAGAAAGACAGCGTACAACTGCCAGATGTACACAAAGGAAGACATAGCAACAATGAACAGACTGGCTCTTTCCTGTAAGCGATGGAGCAGGACAATGTGATGAACAGCAGGCGAACATGTCATCTGGTTCTGTCTGAATACTGATGTTACTCTGCTTTTGTTTTCACGCATGTTTCCAAGTTGGGAAGATTAAACTGTTTTCACAGGTTTTGTTTTTAGTTCTGAAGCTATCTTCACAAAGTCATATTAAAGAGCAAAGATATCCTTCGACTTTAAACAGACAATATAATATCTTAAAAGGTTGATTAAAGATACTATATATCAGAATTGTATTAAAGGTCCATATAGTATGAAGGTAGATGTCCATGTGTTCTTTGATTATAAAGCAGGTCTAGGTTCTATATTACTGTGAAAGTATCAAAGCCTAAGTCCACAGAGATATGCACACAGCCTGTATTCAGAAACTGTACCTTAAAACCAGCCGTTGGGAATTCTGGAACTTTGTGATGTCACAACAAAACAATCAACAACCTCAGCCACGCCCCAATCTGGAGGCACCATCCAACCTTGCAGGATTTGGTTTCTCTGAGTGTTTACCTGAAATCTGCTACATTTTTATTGAATCACTCAGAAAACAGTTAGCCAATCAGAACAGAGGCTCAGAGCACTGACCTATTGTTACTAGAGCTCCAGATAGAAGTCTGAGAGAGAAGATGTAAAAATACAGTAAGATGGTTTTCTTCTTATGGATCAAAACTTCAAATACAATATGGGATCTTTAAAGAGGACCTATTATGCTTTTCTGAGTTTTTCCTTTCTTATAGTGTGTTTTATAGCTTTTTGTGCATGTAAATGGTCTCCAGAGTCACAAGGATCACAGTTTACACCAAAAAGAGTAATTCTGTCAGGGTAAAAATCCAGTTTTCTCCTTTGTATGAAAAGCCTCGTTGGGAGTCCAGACATTACTTCCTGGTCCTATTGACGTCAATACCTCTCTTGGTGCTGCCCACCTGCAACCTGGACATCCCCTGCAAGCTTGGCACGCCCCCACATAACTACTCATAATTAAGATTTTTTTTTGTTTTGTAGCCATGCTGAAAAGACACCATGTTCTCAACTGCCTGCAGAAATCTGATTTATTTTTCCACAGTTCTCCACTGCTCGAAACATTATGATGGGAGCCCACACATCAAGGAGGACTGCTTCATTTTCACAATGGTTATTTCTGTCATTCACACTTAATGTAATTCACACTTCACACTCAGCCTCCCAGCCTGTCAGTCTGCTTTGTTATTGAGGATTTGTGATGTTAACCATGTTAACGCGACCTGATCACGTTAGTAAGCAACAAAGCGAAGATATAAATGCTTAAACGTTTGTCAGTTGTGACATGCTGTACCTCGTTAGCTGAGATAAATTATCCACAGTTTAACCGCTGAGTTCATTTTTCACTAACTATGCCCACTAACGTTAATTCATTCAGGTTTACCAGCATTTTAAACTAGCAGGAGGTGAAGTGGTGGAGACTCTCTACCTGTCAACTGTCTGTTCCTCCATTATTTATATTCCTTTAGTCCAGATGTGTCCACACTTAAAAAATAAACAGGGTTTCTCATAAAGTTTTTCCAAGTTATGAATAATGTCATCAAAAGTCTTTGCAGACTGCCCAGCTTCTTGATTCACAGCGCTTTTCATATTTCTCCCTCCTTCCAGCTGCCTGACAGTGGGTACGCTTGTTATTTGCTCCAGTCCAACTTGTGATGATGGATCAGGTCTGTCATCGTCTGGTTAAGAATTGGACTCTTGCTAAAAACTATAAACAGGACTGAAGCCGTAACCATTTGTTTACACAAGACATGTGGAACATATGGTTGCCATGGTAGTTGCCAGCAAACTGACCAATCAGAGCACACTGGGCTCTGATTGGTCAGCTTCAGAGGGAACAGAGCATTTCAGACAGAGGGTTAATTGAAGACAGTAAAATATGTACAGAAATAAGAAAAATAAAGTCTTTTCAGAAAATTAAAGCATGTAAATCTATTTTTATAGACACCAAGAATTAAATGATTAACACTGTTTTAACAGAAGTTGATCTTTTGTCTTTCTGTGTTGTGCTGGAACCTCCCAAAAACTCTTTCTCTCATCTTCCACCTCAGTAGCATCTTGGGTCAGTGCAGCACTGACTGTCAGTCCAGTTAGGTCCAATGGGACCAGGTCGGGACAGTAGTCCAGAATTACACCAACACCTCAGAGACATATGTGTCCTTTATCTCTGTCTCAGGAAGAGAAAAGGAAACTCAGTATGTTATGCACGCCAGCAGCCAGCTAATGCATTTGATCTTTTTCCTTATGAAATCCTTTTAGCATCATACTAACATACTAATATCAATGTAGAGAAGAGGTGTGTGACAGTTCATATTTATGGAAAACTTGTATTAAATGCTCCACAACACAGACAGGCCATGTTCAGACAGACATTAACACAATACAGGCTTAAACAAGGGTCCTAAAGCACTAAAGTGGGATCCGGATCAGCTTTAGCTGCAACACAATTGGAAATGTCCTGAGCTGATTAGTATCAGGGCCAATCCAAGCATTATTTAATTGATCAGTGTCGGCAAGAATAAATCCAATCAAAATCCAACTTTTCTTTACTCTGATCTACTGTGTTTTGTCCACCCTGTCCTCCACAGAGCAGGCAGTCCACTCAAGTGAAAACAATAGTGCAATTATTTGGACACACCTTTCGGTTCAAAAATTCACACATTCACTGAGCTCCAACACTAATGATCATTATCAAAGAGCAATTATGCACTATGATTTTTGGCCAGTGCTGACCGAATCTTTCACCAGTTAAAATGACAAACACTGCCAGCAGCACATAATATCAGCCGTCATTAATTGATGTTAATTCCATGAATAACTTGATAAGAGGCAAATTAAATTTATCTATGTTCTGGAGAGCTCCCTCCAGTCAGTACTTTGTTAGGGGAGTCCCTCCACTCTGTAACACCACTGTACAACTGTGAGTGGACTGAGTTTTTCACTGTAGTTACAATAAATCCAACAGTGATACATCTTCTTTCTAGTGGATCACATTACAATCCCAACATTTTTGCCCCATGCATGTTTTATTAAATGTCGGAATACACAGAAAAACTGAAAATATACAACTGTATGAGAGAGATGAGACAGATCAGGTAATGTCACCTGTTAGATATGGTAGACCCAACTGAGTCAAGAAAACATTCACATTGCTACACTTACTGTGACGACAAACTAACTTTAAGAAAAATCTGCATTGTTTATTCTGAACATGGTGCTAATCAGTAACACTCAGCAACATGAGACTGACAGGTGGTGGTACAGTGTGAGCAGTAGTACGCCATTGTAATAGGGCTGGGCAGTTTGACTTCAAATCAATATCAAGATTATTTTTAACTTCTACCTCAAGTATGATAACTTTACAATTTCTTTGGCGCTTATAGGTCTCTCTCTTGTTTTTGATTTACTCTATATATTGTGTCAAAATGATTAAACAAATAGGTGGTGTTACCTTTGGTCTCTATCCATGTTGCATTCACCATAGTCTGAAAGTCATGACTGATAAGACCCAATCAGGAGGCAAGGTGGGTGTCTACGTCATCATTTCCAAAGGTCTCAGTGTCTGTTTGTCCGGGCTACAATGCACCCCGGAGTTTTCAAACCATTTCAAACAGGTCCAGCAGCGTTTCCAAAAGTCTACGTTTTAGAGGCTTGAAAACTCTGGTGTACTGGAGTAGTGTAGACGCCAGGAGTTAACGTAGCAAAAGTGATGAGTTATAAAACTAAAACATGGCTCATTGTTTGCAGTTGTGTCATCCATATCACCAGCTTCCAGTGGAGACATGTGACTGAACATGAGATAGTAATTTTCAAGGGGACAGTACATGAACGGTGCATTGAGGAAAGTATTAACTGAATGAACTGACATGAGCGAGTTCAAGTCGGTGAGAGTTTCTAAATGTCACTATTTATACTTTTTGGTTAATTGCCCAGCTCACAGGTTTATGGCAATGATTTCACAATTTGAATGTCCAACAATTAATGTTGGATTAACATGATCTAACCCTAACCTTCACCAAATGTTTAGTTACTTAACTAATTTATACCTAGTAATAATAAGCAAATTAAGAGTAAGAGAGCAAATGAAAAAACTGTTTATTTTCTAAAACCACAGTCTTTACGTGTGGTTAACCATCCCATACGTACCACACAAAAATACAGATTTAACATTTTAAAATCATGGTCACAGAACTGTCAAATATAAATGTAACTGGGTCACTTTTAGAGGGTGAACAAAAGTTTCTGCAGGAACGGCAAACATCAATAATTATCCATCAACAATCATCCAACCATCTTCCAAACTCAACAACAAATATCTATCAGGCATCATCTAAACTCAACATCAACAATCATCCATCAACAATCATCTACCAACTGTTGACAGCAGATGCCTAAAAATGCATTTTCATTCTGTATGAGGCAAAAATCCATTTGGGCTCAAGTTCAGTTCTGTTCTACTAAAACAATCAAACAGAAACCCTGGCATGGTTGGGCAGTCCAGAATCATTGTGGTGGATGAAGTCTGAGTGTTTGCACACATTCAGTTTGTCAGTCCCTGTATACAGTCCAACGAAATATAATAACACTAACTGACTGGTGACATATTTCAGCCATGAACTAATCAATTCTAACCCATTTGTTTGATGGAATCCTTTAGCTTTAACTGATTTAAAGGAAACTATTTCTTTGTTAGGTTTTAATTTGCTGGGTTTCTAAAATTAACTTGAAGGTTATTCTGATTGTTTGTTACAAAGAACCATCTGGGAAGGCTTTGTTGGAAACTGTTTGGAAAAGGGAGTGCACTTTCAAAATGCCAGACGAAAGAGGAGAAATTATCTTTTTCATTGAAAAAAGCCTCAGTGTCATTCTCTGCTCTTGTTTCAGTGAAGAAATACTCTCAAGTTCTGATATAACTGATGCTATTGAAGCATGCACACTGTAGCAGTATGAGAAATGCTGCATCTCTGTTTGACACAAGTGTGAGATATTGTGTGACTTTCAACTACTTGGTTCCCAATCGCTGCAGGAGAGCACTCTATAAATGCAGGTAGCTGTCAGCTGGTCTTGCTCTTGCTCGCATTACTTCCTGGTCACCTCGCTCTTGTTCCTCTTCTGCATTTGCTGCAGATTTCTTGATTCAGGGCCTGTGGTTGTGAGTGAGCTATGCACTGGTCGCTGCCATTTTGTTTTTGTTTACAGGGCGTAATTGTAGTGGCATCAAATGCTTCCCCCTTGTTGAGTGTGTGAACCGATGCTGCCTGATTGGGTCTACAGGTAACTGATGGGAGGATTTGGGAGCTGTAGCGCCTACGCTAACCCACCTGAAGAAACATCCTGTTTTGCTTCGGATTGTCTGCTTTGTCTTGGATTGTCTGCCTTGCCTCACCTTGCTTGGGCTTTGCTTCGCTCTGGTTTTTCTTCAGCTTAGCTTGCTCTAGTTGCTTCACGTTGCTCTGCTTGTTGTTGCTTGCTTTATATTGCTTTGGCTGGAGCATTTGACTTCTAATCGTATGGCTGCATATGGATGTAGCTTTCCTTTACCCTGAGCCATTCTAAAGTGTATGGATGTGAAGACCGTGGGGTTAATTTACACTCCTCATTCTGTTTTGTGTCTGACCACCCCACGTGGTTAACCTGACCCAATTATTTCATTAATTTGTTGCCTAGCTGCTTATCGTTTCACTTTATTTTTTTTATTGATTTGTTGGTAAAAACTAAGTTGAAACTGCATTTGCAATAAGTATTTTGTTAACTTTACTAAGTTTATTGTGGTTAAGTTGCAGATCATTGTGATTTTGTTATTATTTTGTGATTTAAGTTATTCCGTTTATTTTGAATTGATTTTTTTTCCTATTATATTTAGTTATTTTCCTTTAGTGGTAAATTTTGCTTTATTTTGTTTTCTATTTGATTAGGTATTTTGTGTTTGTAACGCCACTGACTGATTTTCTTTCCTGTCCTTTTCAGAAGCTGAGAGCCTAAAGTGGTGGGAGTGTGTGTGTGTGTGTCCCGAGCGACTGGGGTGACTTTCTTTGGGATACCTCCTACCCCAGCTCCTGACCCAGCTCTCTACCGGTGGGCCTCAGCTTTGATTAGGCCTTCCTCCCCACTTTCTTAATAAGTATTGGCGTGAATGTTATTTTAACAAATTTTTACTATTTTTGACATTTAATAAAACAAAAATTCAGTGTATCTAACCTGAACCATGTACCTGGCTCCTTATGTAAAACGAACCTGAGTGCTTTCTCTATATTGGTAATGGTAAAAATAGTAATCCTCTGGGTGAAATTCCCAGGGTGGCGTTGTTTGGCTTTCTTTTGATTTAATATGGTACCATTTAAAAAATACCATCCCTCATTTATATCACCATTTCTGACACCCCCTCCTCTCACCACAAACTGGCGTTGTTGGCAGGACTTACAACTTGAAATAGAGACGTGTGTTCCTCCTTCTGAGGCACAGCAGCAGCTGGTTTCTTTAGAACATGTGGAGCGTTCCGTTGAGGAGTTCCCCCTTTTACCCAGCGACCCCATCTTAACGGTAGGACAACCCTTTAATTATGATTATTAAATACTTAATTATTAAACTGCAGTTTCTAACATCATAAGAAAGGATTTCACAACCAAGGTCTGAGACCAGTTCACATTACAAAGTAATCTACCAGGAATGTGAATTTGTACATATTTGACTCGCCAACATTCTAAATTGCAGGAAGCCTTCTCGTTGAGTTGCACCAAAAGTTGAGCTTCACTTTATCACCACCACCCTCTGTATTTTTACCACGACACTTTGTTTTGGCACCAGACTGACTCAGTGTAACAGTCTCAATGAAATGAATCATGGAGTTGTTAATTTCACACAAAGCCAATCTTAGTCAGAGCACAGCTTGAGGAGCAGTTTGTCTGAAGGATTTGACAATCAAATCCACTTTACTGTTTATTAAGAAAGAGCTGCCTCCCTTCTTTCAAGACCTTACAGCTTGGTCAGTTTGATGACTTTGAAAAAAAAGGCAACTTTTATCCTCTGTGTGAAGGTGAGCCACTTCCAGTCTTTGCAGGCCATGACAGCATTGAAGTGGACTGAGTTTTTTGGCCCAGGCTCTTCCCTGAAAGGCTGCTGGCGGTCCCTGTACTAGCTGAAGCGGTTGAAAAGTAGCCAACTGACCCCCAGTGAAGGATTGGCCATGGGGCGACAGCCACAAACAGTAACAGAGCGCACCTGGAGCCTGACCAAGGGGAGGTGTGTCTATTTTATTCACAGTGTGAAATATTTATGTGTCTAGTGTCCACACCATTAAACTTCATATCAGCTACTGCCAAATTAGCCATCTGGCTATGCCAGAAAAACTAGGCAGAGGAGGTGAGTTGTGTGGACCCAGTGCAGGTTCTTACAGGACTTCTGAAGACTTGTCTCAAGGTGGAGCATGCCTATTATAAAATGTTGTCAATAGTTGTCAACATTCTCATCATGTAAAAGAGAGGTCTTAGAAATGTGCCACCAACCACTTTATTCCTCAACCTTGCTTTCTCATTGCTTTTTAATCCCATTGATCTCCCCTGTACTGACACTAACCCTCTTCATTTCCTCTAACGCTACCATCCGCCAGTCAAGCATCAATATCCACTCGTTAGCATGCAGGTTAGCGCCAGGACTCTGGTATGCAGATGAATATATGGACCTGAATTATTCTATGTGGTTATGTTTCTCAGCAAGGCTCCACTTTCCCATTATTGTGAGCATTAAGATGCACAAGAGGCAGCCAGACGCCTCTAGTGATCACCGTCAATTACATGGTACCCGTCGGGGGGAGCTGGCCTGAGCCTGGCAGTAAATCAGCAACAGGAAAGTGAGGATAAGCTAACAAAGGCCTGACGTGCTGCTATACTTAGACACTTTCACGTCTGAGCTCCAGAGCTCCAGTCATTTCACTGTCCTTCCTGAGTCAGGCCAACAAAATTGAAATCAAACTCAAAAAACGAAGGAAAACCTTTCGTTCTGAAAAAGAGGACTTTATTAACTTCCATTCCCTGAGGATGATGAGTTTTTTAAAACCATCAGTGAGTACCCCACCCCACCCCACCCCACCCCCCCCCAATATAACAGCGTAAAAAGAGCAAAATACTTGTACTTATCCTTATCCTTACACAACAAATTACATTGGGTTGTTTGGCCTCTATTGTCAAATATAAAAAACCCACCTTCTGTGTTTAACAGAGAAGGATCCTAATACAACCTTGATTTTCTGTGGTAAAAACAATCTATTAATTACAACTCAGTATTAAATGCACAATTTTAGAATGTATTTTAAGCAACTATTTATTAGCCAAGGCCTTTCTCTTGGCCTCTGTTCATGTAGAATAAAAGTCAGGATGAAAGAGAATGAAAGAATTAAAATGTTTTATTTCTTGTTGGATAAGACTCATGGCTGCTCTCTGGCTGTGTCGCCTCAAGCTTTGGCTACACTCTCTCTTTTCCTCTCACCCCCCAACAAATCCTCCCAAACTGTTCTTCTCTTGCCAAGGCAGACATAAGGCCAAGCAAGGACATCTGTACAGAGTGGCATCGAGCCACAGGCCCATGCTTAGCGGGATGTGTCCGGCCAGCTCCAACTCAACAGCAACAGATATCAATGACATAAAGTTCAACCACTCAGCAGCAGCAGCAGCAGCAACAACCTTTCCCTAAACATATGTAACCCTGACTACCACTCATTATTGTTCTTTACTTTAATAGATCTAAGTTTGTTTCTGCTTCCTTCTTGGTTGCGAGCCAGTTGTAACATACACATAGTAAACATGAAGAGGAGAAACGTGCTGACCACACACCTCTGATCATTGTTAGCACTGCTGTGGAGACGGACAGCAGCACACAGGTCCTGGGGATGCAGATCACAGAGAACCTCTCCTTGACCTCACACATGACAGCACTCTTTCCACCCGTTCTCACCACAGTCCACATAGACCATGCCCAGAGCAGCCTGACCACCTGCATCATTCATCACCTCACTTCTACACACAACACACCTATGAAGCACAGTGCACCCAATGATGGACCCATACCCACCCCATTCACAACCTCTTCAACCTCCTACAGGAGGTATGAGAGCATTAGTGCAACAACAGAATAAGCTACCAGTCATTTGTTTCCATTCATTTCACTTTTCATTTATTTTGTTTTTGGGTCAAAGACGAAAAGGAGGTTTTGAGGAGATTTCTTTTTTCTCTACAAATAAATGTGTTGGGACTCTAGTACATTCAAGATTCTGGAAACCACGTTTCTTTGTTCCAGAGACAAAGTAACTCACTTCCCCACGGTTCTTCACTGTTCACACCTGGGGATGACCCTCCCCCAGGGACCTCACTGACCAGTCAGTGTTGATCAGTGTGTGACATGTGACCCCCCAGGGTGTCACCACACAGGACCAGATCTCCTTCTCTGTTCTTTCTCTTCTCTCCTTGGCTGGCTTAAGAGCCGCAGCTCCTTCTCTCTCTCGGCTCTTCAAGGAGCAACAAGGCCCCAGCCCAGGTCAGGCCTGCTATCTGAGACAGCAGCTCTCTTGCCGGCCTGCTCACAGCAGGCTGCAACTCTTCTCCTCAACAGCAGCGACCTGTTTAGGATTAACTAAGAGTGAACCACGTTCTCTTCAGAATCAGTGGCTACAACACGAGGTTAGCCAGCTGATTTTCCGAGCAACCGGAGTCACAGCAGATTTAGCATGGAACAGCTAACTCTGTGAGAAGAACAAAGGAGACAGGGCAGGGCTTTACTCCACCAGGAAGCCACCAAACTCATAGGAAACTTCAACAGCACTGGAAAGGACGTCTTTGTTTTGTTCTAAATGTGTTTGTCTCCCACCTGTGTGAACATGGGTGTATGTACAGTATGTGTGTGTGGACCAGTGGGAATGTTGTGGAGTCTGGGCTGAAAATGAGGCAATAAAAAGCTTCTGTATCAATGATCACACCACAAAGCCAAGTGTTCCCCTAGTATACAGCCATAAAACCAGACTGTGACTGTTGGAAAAAACTTGTGACCTTCACATCTCATTCTCATCTCTAACCTGTGTCAGGGTCTCAGCCTCCCTCTTGATCCGGCCTTGAGAAAGCCACTGTGCCGTCACTGTCCTTCCCGTCCTCGGCCCTGGAGGACACAAAAAAGGAGGGAGATTAATGGGGCGTAGGACTGCTTACACAGACGTGAAGCAGCTTAACACTGATAAGAGGTGAGAGAGCAGTGAGATCAACAGGGTCAACTGCGCAGTCAAGTGTCATTATGCCACTGATTTGTGTTAAATGTTGTCATAATTGCTGTGTGAAAGTCTTAAGTAATTGCTACAATGTGTTTTGTGAGGTCACACTGACCTTGACCGTTGACCCTTGACCACCAAAATCTTATCAGTTTGTCCTTGAGTCCAAGTGAACATTTGTACCAAATTTGAAGTTTCATCAAGGCATTACTGAGATATTGTGTCCACGAGAATGAGATGGACAGACAGCCTGAAAACAATATGGCTCTGACTGTCATCAATGCAGAGACATAAAAAGCAAACAGCGTTACAATGAAAGTAAATTTTGAGAAAATATTCAGTTTCAATGTGGAAAAACACATGAGGTAAACATGAGATGGATGGTAGCTGGATATTTTTTCCACTACTAACATTAAAGCTACATAATTTCTTCTTCTCCTGTGTTTTATTTGAAGTGTTGATCCATAAGAAGACATATTTGTGGTTTTAAGAACCAAAAACCATCTCAATGTTTTACATCTCCTCGCTCAGGCTTCTCTCTGGAGCTCTAGTAACAACAGGTCAGTGAGCCGGAAGAGAGGCTCAGAGCCTCTCTTCTGACTGTTTTCTGTGTGATCCAATAAAAATATAACAGATTTCAGGTGAACACTCAGAGAAACCAAATCCTACAGGGTTGGATGGTGGGTCCTCATTATGGGCAGGGCTTGGGACATAGCTGATGATGGTCTCGGCTTTGTTGTGACATCACAAAGTTCCAGAAGTCCTGATTGCTGGTTTTAAGGCTCAGTTTCTGAATACAGGCTATGTGCATTTCTCTGTGGACTGAGGCTTTGATATTTTCACAGTATTAATATAGAACCTAGACCTGCTTTATAATCAAACAACACATGGATATTTACCTTAACATTATATGGAACTTTAAGAACAAATTTGTTTGATTATTTTTATTGATATTAAGCTTCAGGGAGAAGGAACAGTGGTGAAACATCACACAGCACTTTATGTTCTCTTTGTGGTCAATCAGAAGGGAAAACAAACCTGAGTTGAGAAAAGTAGAGACAAACAGACCAGTGGTCCAACATCAGGCTAAAACTAACACGAATCACCATTCTTACTGGGCTTGGGCTGATTTTCAATAATATTGAATATTGCGTTATTTCCTGCCACATTAAAAAAAAAGAAAAATTCCTTCTTGGCAGCATCGCTCATATATGAAACATAAAATACAGTAATATAAATATGTATTATGAGTAGTCAGATTGCTGCCAATCAGCATTAAGCATGCTTGGAGCAAGGTCTAATAATGTTGGTGATTGGCTGTTTATTTACATAAACATGTTTGAGTTTGTGTTTCTTTTTGTTAAAATGGATTTGATAAAATCAGTATTGAAGTCTTGTTAAGAATTCGTATCCAGGTGAAGGTATTGGTATCTGTACCGATTTGAAAATTTTTGAATGGTAATCTGGGAGTCCCTGACTCCTTGGGCCCCAGGGCTTGTACCCGGTTTGCCTGTTCAGCCTTTGTTTGAAGTTACTGCTAAATAGTAATAACATTGTATATTGCAATATTTAGTAACGCTGCCGTGATTAGTCGCCATAATCAACGACGTCGACTATGAAAATGCATTGACAAATCGTTTCCCATACAATGATTTATTAGTGGCAGCCAGTCACTATTTATTTTCTAAATCATCTATGGTCGCACTGCTTCTCTGTCCTCTGCCCTGCTCTCTGGGAGACGTGGGGCTACAGGTACACAGCACACACACACGAAGCAAACAGCAGTGCAGAGGCTGCGTCGGACACAGAACCAGGTGGGGGAAAGATAACTGAAGATTACTGGAGCTGACACAACTATCACTGAACTTTACGTTACTGTAAGTGCAATAAAAAGTAAAAAGCCAATAACAACTTTATCCAACCACCTGATCTTTTTTTTTTTTTTAAGAATTTTTTGGGGGGGGCTTTTTGTGCCTTTAATGGACAGGACAGTAGAGAGACAGGAAATGGGCAGGCAGCGAGAGGGGGAATGACACACAGGAAAGGGCTGTCCAAGGCGGGAGTTGAACCGGGGGCCAGCTGCAGCGAGGACTGTAGCCTCTATATATGGGGTGCCTGTGAAACCCACTGCGCTACGCGATGCCCCCAACCACTTGTTCAACAAGCAACAAACAGAGAAGAGATATTTTCATATATTTTCTTCACCGACTCCCAGAGTCCTTCACACAACATCACGTTGGTTAAGCTAATAGTGAACTGTTAGCTAACGCTACAACGAAAGCTGTCTGTATGTAAACCTAACTGATTATCTTAGTTTACCACAAATCTTAAAACGTGGCTGAGACAAACCAGCCCAATCAATTCAAATCATGGACTGAATTTATTTATTTATTTATTTTTAAACAGTAATAGTCTGAGCTGGATCAATAAGTGTATGGCTAAGATAAAGATAAAATCAGCTGGTTAATGTCTGACTTTGGGAGGATGAGCACATCACATTTCATATCCCTTCACTACGAGTCTTGTTTAACCAGTTATTTTGTGATTATTATGTTTTATGGGCACAGTGAGATCAGTCACAAACGTGAAGGATTACTTCATGTGTAAGTGTTGTCTGTACATTAGTATCTCTATTTAATACCGTTTGTCCTTGTAGCTGATAAATACTTTCATAAAGTCATAAAGTCGTCTGCTGCTGCCTGAGTATTTACAATGAATAAATATTTGAGAAAATGTTTAGACCAGAATTGATCATGCCAGAGTGTCGTTTAGATTTTCTGGAGGAAAATTTATTGTTTAGATTAATCTACTATTCAATAAAATAGTGATAGATTAATCTTTAGAGCAAAGTCATCAGTGGCAGCCCTAATGTTTGAGCTGGACTGTAACTGGATATTAAATTAAATTCGAGCCTAAGTCTGAACCACCTCTGCTTACACACTGCTAACCCTGTACCAAGGGACATAAATCCATCTGTAGATTCACAACAATGACAAAAATATCCATATGTATTGTTTTTGACAGCTTTACGTGAACATGCTTCAAAGCTCAATAATCATGAACGTTAACACAGCAGCTTGATTTCCACTCCCACAGTTCTCCACAGATACAAGCAGACACTGACTTTATTATCTGTTTACATAATCAATACCTCAGTTTGCCCCAAAAAACTACTGACCTGTTTAAAGCTGGGGGAACTCAGCCCCCAAACACTGACCTGGCCCCTGATGATTGACTTACTGTGAATGCAGAAACCGCTGTCTCATGCCTGCACATGACAATCCATCAACTTTATACAAGCTAATTAAATCTGAACATAAACATGCAACAATTAGGTTCTGTTTCAGCATTCTCACTGTTTTGATTTAAGTCAATGCATCACTGCAGCTCTGTGGACTAAGGACTCCCATTTCCACTGAGCAAGGATCTCAACAGGATGACTGGATTAGCTCAGATGAGTCATGAGCTCACTTTAGATTGAATTAATACACATTGGCTATACGTTCCGTCACAGATCGTTTTCTTTCAGCAAAGAAGAGAACAGACAGAGGGGCTCTTCTGAACTTCCACTTCCACTCTGGGGAACATTTAGCTGAAATCATCAGGAAGACTGAATAAGATGCAATGTAAGGCTGGAGTGTAATGAGCTTATAAAGACCTCAGTCTGCCATCTATCAAGCGTCTGAATTAAACACATGCTGGAACACACAGCTGAAAAAGCCAAAAAGAAGAGAGCAAAACAACCTTTTCTACATGGAGAAGCTTTTTAAACCAGGAGCCAACAGGAAACTGGGAAACATCTGAGAATCAATAATCAACCAGGGAACAAACATGGTTATTACGCCTTCAGCGTGAGGACAACAGTAGAAGCATGTGCTCTGTATGTCTTAATTATTCCTCCCTGGAACACTGGATCCTCCCATCTCCAACGTTTGACTACTGCACAAGAATCTACCAACCTGCCCACAGCAACTCACCAGGAGCCAACACAGAAACATGGATACCATCTCCAACCTGATGACACTGATGGTAAATATAACTCTGGAGTCCAGGCTGCTGGGTGGGGTCAACAAAATGATGGAAGAACTAATGGTGTAGATATATCCAGTGGTGCATTATAAAAACCAGAATCAACTCTTTGCGGTTGTCTGCCACCACCACAGTGGTTTCAGTTCCATCCCTGTTTATTCAGAGTCGTACAAAATATGAACCACGTGTGTGAAATTTTGTCATAATTCCTATGTGAAGTCTTGAGAAATGGCTAAAAAGTGACCTTGTCACAGTGACCTTGACCTTTGACCATCAAAATCTGTTCATCCTTGAGTCCATGTGAATGTTTGTGTCAAATTTGAAGAAGTTCTGTCAAGGCGTTATTGAGATATTGTGTCCACGAGAAAGGGATGGACATTAGGAATGCGCGATATAAACGATATACGATATAAACGATAAAAAAATGGCCTACGATAGAGATTTGAATTATATCCCCTATCACGATAACGCATGTTGATCACGCAATCACAAGGCATACTGGGTGTACCTTAATGGCGATTTTACTGCTCCACTGACACTTTTTTTTCCTCATAAAAAAATAACCTCACGATCGGAGAGATACACTAAATGATGTTATTCATTCTGTAATGTAGATATAATAAAACCCCAAACTTATGTCTTACTTAATAACATAAAACGAAATTCACTATAGACTGATCTGTTTATTTAAATACATTCATATTTATTTAGATTGTGTTATATATACTTATAACATGTTACAGCCCCAGAGGAAACGCTGTTGTTCAGTCCAGTAAAAACATGAAGCTTCATTTTACATTCAGAAAAACTAATGTTGCGGCTGCAGTTGTTAATTTCATCTGTGAAACCAACAAATATCTTCCAAAAGGGATTATATTACCCAGTGGTAAATTTCAGGCCAGTTCATTAGATCGTTTTGTCCCCGGGATGATGGCGGAGGTTCACCGAGCCGGTGATCATGTCCATAGTCCGGCTGCTTATAAGCAGCTGCTCCCGGTCTGTGGATCCCACATCTCCGAAAACGTCGGACAAAATTTCATTAAATATCCAAAGTGGTTCAAAGAGCTGCAGGTCCGTTCATCGGATCGCTTTCCCTCCGGGATGACGAGGGAGGTAGACCCCGGCTATCATCTCCGTACTCCGGCTGCTAGCTGCTAGCTGCTCCCAGTCAGCCATGTACCCGTCTGAAGTTGTTTCGTGTTAACTGGTGCCTTTTTCACATTACATTACGTTACACGAGATGAATGAGTCCTTTGAATGCAATTTAACTTGCATACACGATTAGATATTACACATATTATTAAATAAGACCAGTTTTAAATGTGCAACATTTATGTTTACAGAATACTGTATGATTACAGTGGGGCACAATAAATGTTGTATGTCTACATACTGTTTCTATGTTTTCTTTTTTAAATATATTTAGCAGTTTAGTTTTCCTCAGGGTCTATGTAACCTGTTCTGAAATTATTCTATTATATAATCTATGTATCGTGATACATATCGTTATCGCAAGAGGCTGCTGTGTATATCGTGATATGGATTTTTGGCCATATCGCCCATCCCTAATGGACATATGTACAGACAGATGGAGGGACAGCCCGAAAACATTATGCATCCAACTCTGTCTGTTGCCGACATGGAGACATAATAAATGAATAAAGAAATGATATAAATTGTAATGTTAACGCCATAATTTAGAATTTACTCTCGTTGAAATGGGGCACCAGTCCTCTGGGAGGACAACAATGAATTACTTCATTGATAAATTTATCAATTTTATATCAGAAGCCATGACTTTTCAATTCAATGGATCTCCAGTCTCTACGTCAAAAGAACACAACAGGACAACAACTGGGTGTAAATAAAGGAGTTTATTAACTAAACTACTATCTACAGAGTAAATGCAAGGTGTAATAATCATAAAGATGAAAATAAGAATGAAATTAGCGGTGTGATGAGTCAGCAGTGGTGGGAGAGCATATTTAATGGCTATACACTATGGCTATACAGCTAATGATACTACGTCTATGAATGAAGTTTGACGATTAAATATTACTATATTCGACATCGACCCAGTCATAAGCAGAGTGTTAAGACTGGCCTACTGTGAGTTGCGCTGCAGCTGTGGACCCTTGACTGGAACCCAGCTGTGGTTGCCGTGGTAACCCTGGAGATGTGGGATCTAGGTGGATTCTCCTGGAGGCTGTGTCCTGTTATCACGGTGACGGATTCTGCCGGTGTCTCAGCAATTCAGCTCTGGTGGAGTTTGCCAGAAGACTTTCTGTCTCGGGCACTCTTGATTTCTGGTAGGCTTCTCTGCAGGCAGTCGTGCATGGGCAGATATGTTATCGTCTCTTGCGGGTTGATGCGAAATGAACTCTAATGCTCTTCACTTTGGCTGGATAACTATAGAGGAGACTGGCATTGACCAGCGGACTCTAAAGTTTTCAAAAAGCTTCAAAAAGGAAAACTTGATAATAATTAAAAGTTACAAAATTACTCTGAGGTCCTTCTGTTGTTTTGGTTCAGTTGGTCTTGACTTGGCTTATGAAAATAAAAGATTGCACATGTAGACCAAATAATGTTACTTGGAGCATGTGGCAAAGAAATAATAAAGGACGCGGACAAAATGATCAAGTACAAAAATGGCTAAGAGCCATGAGTTTGTGGCTAGCAGCTTAGAGCTAAGAGTTTACATATCTACAGAACAGGGCTTTGAGCCGGGACTCTGAGCTTTGAGCAAAGTTCTCAGCTTCTTAGTTTCTGCATCGTTTTTCTACCTCTAGTTTTCTGCTTCTAGCATTGTTTCTCTCTTCTAGCTTCTCTTGTATTAGCAATGTGTGAATTGATCACAACTGTTTTATCCCCTGGGGGCTGGCGCACGTTTCAGGGGCGTCACCCGTCTTCTCCTTTGTTTCAACTTGGAGAAGTGAGTAATTTTCCACTTAACTTTTGAATAGTTTAATTTTAGAGTTTCCCTATAAACTCGCACATCCGTCTTCCACCATGACCACAAACCATTAAATGAAATAACATATAAACCTAATGGCACTAATAATGACATGAATAATACGAGTGTTGATTTCATATTATATCCTTCAAACCTGGAATTAATCATATTACAAGTGGTTAACTGATCAAACAACAATATAAGCATTTCCTTAAAGCTAATAGTCGATAAATGTGGATTACACAGCAGTTCTTTGACTGTAATAATAATAATATGGACATTCTGGATGTCATGTAGTGTGTGTGAAGGATGCTGACAGTATGGTCACATGAAGGACATTGTCTTAAAGTCTACATGTTACATTTCAAACATTCTATAGGATAGAAGTTTGGGATTGAACTATTACATGGAAACATGAGTTACAGAACAGTTAGATATTTAATTATATATTCTTCCTCAGATCTGTGTCTGTGAAGAGAGTTCTGCTGGTCACTACCCAGGATTGGAATGTGGGTTGTAGTTTATGACTCTTATCTAGAGAGGGACAGAGGAAGGGAGGTTGGTGTGTGTGTGCGTGTGTGTGTTCATGCATGGCACAGAGAGCCGAGGATTCACACCTTTGTGATACTCAGTCCTTTTGGTGTTATTTGCCAGGCCAGGTACGTATGCTACAAAATAGATAACTATTAAATAGTTGAGCCAGACGTCTAATGATACACAATCAGGTCTTATTGTAGGTCAACCTACAAGCAATGTTAGATCCTACTGATACTTGGATTATGTGAATTCATTTAATAGAGAAGTTAGTCAGTCTTAGTTAGTTAGTTAGTCTGTTAGTACTTTATGACAAAGCCTTCAACATACGGGCTTAAACTAGGCTCAATAAGACTTTGAGCTTCTGAACATATGATCACAAATAATTGCAAAGTTTGTAGTTGTATACCAATCTTTGTAAACCTGTAAAATAACTGTAAAGCTAACTATAGGTTACAACACTGGGACTTTTAACTACATGTATCACTCTGCTTTAGAGGAGTTCTATTAACCGTTAATCAGCATTACATTAAAGGTTGTTATCTATCTTAGATTGTAACAAACTTTGCAAAGATGAAGCCTGGATACTTCAGTGCACGCCTGAGGTAACAGGTAGACAAAGTAGCAACGTGTGCGTTGTGCAGGTCAAGAAAATCTTGATGTTTTGCTTAGAAACAGTCCAGTATCAGTCCAGTTGCAGAACTACTTATGTTGGTGTTGCCAAATAAATGATGGAATAAACAAACAAATCATAATCTGCTGTTGCTTATTTAACTAATATGGCGCTCAGCACAGCTGTGAAGACTGTGATTATTTTCTGTGCTCAGTTTGCAGCCTTATACCTATGAAGGAATCACAGCCATGCTGATATTCAGTGACACACATTGTTAGGGTGAATAAGAACACTTACCTTACACTGACCTATATTGGTAGAAAGTTTAAGAAGCATGAATTTGAGTTTTCAAAGCCATACTATACATACATTATTTACAGGCAAGCCTCACAAAATGCTCAGAAAAAGAGAATGGGTGAATTTGTCCATAATGGACAGGATTAAGTAGCTCTGAGAGTCGACATTGGCAAATCTGAGAACACACAACCAAACTCCCCACTGAGTAAGCCTGCTCTCCAGCCATTTACCCTTTCAGCGAGCATCTAACTGGGCCCAAGATCCCACTGGGAAAGTCCATCACACTGCTGTAACAATAGTGCCCAGTGAGGGAGCCACACAATTCACCACAGACCTCTGCCATGTTCTTGTCACCTATGGTCCGAAAAAGCGTTGAATTCCCTCTGGGCCCTGAAAGGCACTCGTCACTCTCTCTGTCTGTAAAGTAAACCATTAAGCTGTCTCATTGTCAAGCACGCTTTATGCATTGTGCAATCTGCATAGCTAAATAACACCTCCACAAAGGCTCGGCACAGGGAGCAGAGTAAGGCTCCAGATCTGGTGTGGTCTGTGCTACGTATCAAAACAGCAACCTGAGGTGGATTCCACTTTTGAAATCAAACACTCCCAGTCTCGATTCTTCAAGTTGGGGAAGATCAAATGCTTTATCCCACAAGCAAAGGTCACCATTAATCGCTGATATCACTGAAAGGAATCCATAAAATGTCAGCAGCATTTGGCCTGGAATTGCTACCGACAGGGAAGGGAAAACATTTCTGTGACATTTGAGGATTTCAGAAAAGGGGCAGGAAAAATAATGAGCTGAGCAGAGTCGAATGGAAATACGTGGACGTCTATGGTTGCCTGAGATGTAGGTCTTGTTTTCTCTATCTTTTTTTTCAACCCCTCTGCACATTATGTCCATGGTGTGCCAAACTCCTGCTCCAACCTGTCCTCAACCATGCTTAGTTTCAAAACACTAACCACTTTCAGTTGAATCTCTGCAACGAATTCAGCAATGAGTTCTGTTAATAAGAGCTCAAAAGGTCCTTCTGCTGCTTCACAATAATCTGGAGTTGTTTATTACGAAGCAGCTGCAGAAGGCTATGCCTTAGTCAGAGAGATTAGCTGCCGCCTGCCAACTGCTCATTCAATAAAAATGGTTCTACATCTGGAGCTGTATTCTTTTTCTTCAGCAAACAAACAGCAGAGAGAGAGTTCATATAGAGTATATAGAAGTAGCTATCAGAGTCAGGCTATGACTGCCAGTTAAGCTCCAGGATCCACACTGGTAAAATAATCTCTTTTGTTTTTTACATCTTTCTAATGAACCTAGCTTCAGATCAGGAGCTGAAGCCATTAGTCATTTAATCCCTCCATTGATTGAAAGACAATTTGCTGCTTTTCTGTTTTGTTTGATTTGATTTAATTTAATTTGATTTGAACTGAGTTCATTGTCTGAAATTTGCTTCCCATCCCAAGATGTACACCATATTACACACATAAAAACATTTAACCAAACACAAAAGCTGCAGAGCAATTCCTTTATTCAATCTAAACTAATATATTTACTCTGTGTCACTGTGCACTAAAGATCTTTTTGTCCAACCAATATATTTTATCGCCAACATGGATTAAAGTGGGCTGGAATCATCTAGCAGCCTTCCATTAATAAGTAAATATATCTGATTGTCAGTTTATTAAATTAAGTCACTACCTATTCCACATATTTGTCAGTTGTGTCCACAGATCATCACACACAGGGATGGTTTTAACTTCATTATTACAGCAGTGATACAACAATGACAACCAGTCTCCAAACTGAACAACCTTTAACACTCTGCTAAAAGCTAGGATCTAGGTCAGGGGGTCAGCAAGTTTGGCCTTGGACCAATTTTTTTTCTAATCAATGAGGCAATGGCGACCAGAACATAATGAAAGGCAAATATAAGAAATTGATTGATGCAAGTGTTCATTTATTTTGTTACTGTTCACATGTGGAGACCCACAGTCACTTATTATATGTTTGACTGGTTTACTGAACTGGTGTTATTCTATTATATCACACATCACACGTCTGGTGTTTTTAGTCAATGAAGCAAGCAACAGAATCTTTGGAACTTCTTATCAAAACTTTTCAAAATAAATAAATCCCAGAGGCCAATGAGTGTCTAAAGGACTGTTTTGAGTACACAGATTGGAATGTACTGTTGGAGCTACAGGAAAAGGACACTGACCTTGATAGAATGGTTGAATGTACCACAGACTACATTAACTTCTGTATGGACACCAAGTACGTAATACTGTACACTGCTTTCCAAACAACAAACCCTGAATCACCAGGGTTTACCAGAAAAAGGAGGCCTTCAGGGATGGAGACAGAAAGAAGCTCAAGTCTGTGCAACATGAACTGAAGAGCAGATTAAAGCAGGCAAAGGAGGACTGCAAAGGGAAAGTAAAGAGGAAGTTGCAGCACAACACTAAAGGTCGTGGAAGGGGATGAGGACCATCACTGGCTATAAAGAGAAGAACAGCCAGGCATGATCAGGTGATGTAGACAAGGCCAATTAGTTCAATCTGTCAATCACCCTGTATATGGCGGACACTGCAGTGAAAGGCTGCACATGTTTTTGTCACAGTCAGTGGTAGCCAGTGTCCTTTTTATGCTGCAGTCTGCTGGGGCAGCAGCATGTCTGAGGAGACAAGGAGACTGGATAAGCTGGTCCAAAAAAGTTGGATCTGTGCTTGGCAGGAGTCTGGACTCACTCAGGACTGTTGTTGAGAGACACATGCAATGTAAGATGGAGACCATCTTGAACAGTACCAACCACCTTCTCCACAACATATCTATCTATCTATCTATCTATATCTAAAAGCTCACAATAGCTTGAAATAAAGCATTGCTACCAAAAAACCTACTCATGCTTTTATCTTTTTTCATAGGCAAGATTGCTAAATCACGTGAGGGTAAATTCTATTGCTATTTAGACATTATAGATAAATGTGGGAATGCCAGGTATTATTGCTGGTGGGCCAGTTTTGGCCCGTGGGCCGCCAGTTGCTGATCACTGATCTAGGCTACATTAGCCACCACTGGCATAACACTTCTCAATCGCTCACTGAACTGTTAGCAAGAAAGTTAAGATAGGCATCAAATTTTGACAAAGCTTGAAATATCTTTTTAAAATGTTCTTAATGAGTGCAAAGGTAAATTAAATTCTTTCAAGAGCTGTAGGCAAAAGCACTTCAAGGCAAGAGCTTCTCTCATGCTGTTCTTGCTGGAAACATTTGAGTTATTCACACATGGATCAGCTCTGATCTTGTGGTTGCTGACAGTGCAGCACAGGACAGATATAACAACATAATGGAAATTTAACATTTGTAAACGTACTGATCTCTAGCAGAGCTCCACTCTTCTCCCACAATGCAATCCTCACCAAGTTCCTACCTCTGCATATAGCTTGACAACCACTTGAGTTTACACGGAAAAATGATGGTTATTGCAGTTCTCCCTTTAAGCTCATACAAGTCCTCTAATGGCAGATATGTAGTATTGATCTGACACTAGAAAAAAGGAGCTTTGTTCAGATACATGTTTCAGCTGTAGTGGAAGGATTCAGTTCCTGATCATGGAAATAGTCCAAACCTGCCCTTGTATCTTTTGACACTTTCCAAGCTTCAGAACTTTTCACATCTCACTTTGTCTTTAGCTCTGTCTTTAAACAGGGTCTCGGGAGCATGTGGCCGGACTGTGGCCCAGAAAACATCAATATCTGTATTCAATATTCATTCACTGCCAAATCAACCAATGACATGTTGGTCTGGAGAGTCTGGCATTATGGCATCTTCTCTGCAGAAACCAGTAATAGCTTCAGCAAAAGCATGACAGGTTGGAGGGGTGAGGCATTATGCTGCTCCCCCTAAATGAACAACTCCGGCTCGACAAGACTTTGGGTACTTAATGAACACCAGGTTGATGTGAAATTCCTCCTCCAAAGAAACAAATCGCTGCTGTTCTGTGCTTTACTTCTTCTGGCTGCAACATTCTCACAAAGTCCCTGGTGATGCTTTTCAATAACAAAAACAACAGTATGTGTGAGTGTCTGTCTCGTGGTATATGTGTGCTGGAAAGCCAATCTCTCTCCCCCACTCTGCAGGGGGACACTGAGACAGCAGTGGATGGACAGATGGATGACTGCATGGATGGGTGGATGGAAGAGGATAAAGAAAGGCAAAAAGGATGAGAGGGGCTGCTCCCTCTAAACAAGATCCTAAACCTCATTCTACAGTTTAGCAGAGAGCTCATTGGATACACCATCTTATCCGCCTGCTCAAATGCCAGCCTCGGGGCATCCATTCACAGTCAGAGACAGAGATAGAGCTCTCTACGGTAAATGATCCTTTAAATGCTTCTTTTCATGTCTTCTCATGTCATGTTCCTCACCCTCCTCTCTGTCTAGTGTCCTATTACAGCTCTGTTAATACTGCTGGATAGTTTCACATCTGGCTGTGTGGAAAGTAGAAGCAGTTTTACTGCATTCTGACCCCCACAACCACTTTGAGGCAGGAGATTGATGAGTTGGAAAAAGTTTGAGAGAGGCAGTTCAACATGTCTTCCAAAACAACCGCCCCTGGGCCCAAAGAAAATCAATTCATGTTTAAGAAGGTGTTACACTCCATACAGGGAGTTTTTCAGCTCCTCTACAAGTTGGTAGCGTCAAAATCTCTGGGTGGATAAGGGTTAGGAGATGAATCGCAGAGTCTCACAGCTCCCCAAAGAACAGCAGCTCCCCCCTCCCTGGATTCAAAATCCACACTTCAAATGGAGCGCGGATCTGAACCCAGTTTAAAGTCAAAACACTGACAAAACCAGAGGGCTCTGAGAAACTCCAATACACGCTAATCCACGTTGGACTTTGGGGAGTAATTAATGAAAGTGTGCCACTAATTAGGCAGAATCTCTGCTATCTTACACCCCTTCTGAACTTAAACTAAAAGAAGTGAGGTAGAAGTTATCATCTCCTAACCCCACTGTGGTGGTGTTTCTGCATTGCAATTCCCAGAGATCACCTGTCCAACAAGCAGCATGGCTACTGCTGTGATGTGTCCATGGATCAGATGATGTCATCAGGGTCATCTCAGCCTGGGTTTGGAGACAGAGAAGGCCTAAAGACCAGGTTATGGATTGAAACAAAATAGTTTCTTTAACATGTCTTGAAACTATGGAGCAACTAGATTCACAACCTCATGGTTGTTCCTTCCACCAACCAGTCAAGCATCAGGAAATTTGGTCACAATCTCCCTTTCCTGACTTTCAGTGTTGAATGTTTTTTCAGAACACTATGATGTCACAATGGAGTTGACCTTTGAACTTTTAGGTGAGCCACAAACACTTCTGTAAAGTAACTCGTCGAAAAACCATCTACCTACTTTAATAAATGCACTCAAAAGAAAGAAACTAAAACAATGAATCAAGTGGGAATAATGTGTTTTTCCTATTGTTTGCTTCACTGAAAGGCAGATAAATTTAAATCCCTGTAAATTAGATGAAGTTAAACTCTAATGATACCCATGTGTAAAGTAGGTTATCGCAGCAGAAAAGAATAGCATATACGTGTAGATATAAACATGCCTCTCAGAAAAATGAAAGTAGGTAATTACAGTAGAACATATGAGAACACCAGCAAATATTTACATCAATTGAAAGGTCAGGACAGCAGAGAACTGTGCTTCTACTGCTGTAGACAGTCATAAGCCCATCTTTCTTTATGTTTAATTGAGGAATTATGTTACACCACTCACACAGACGACACTCGTGGTGTAGAAGAATGTTCGTTTATTGACTTCACCGGCGGAAACTCAGCAAAATGGCAAGAGTAGCAATACAGCAGCACCGGGCACCTGCGTCAAAACTTCGTCCAGGCTCTGACTACCACTAACATACATGTCAACTTCTACGTGCTGTGGCCTGTTTTCTACGTTCCATAAACAAACTACTGCCACCTGCTGGCGGGTGCAGTCCATGAACTTGACCTTTTAACCCCAGAAAAACACTGTTTTTAACACTAAATAACCATACGATGAAATGAATGTATTTTAGCACGTTATAAAACATTAACTCCTTACAGGTGCCACATTCCTCCCCTGCAACATGAATGTTGTCCTCAACATTAGCACTCATTTATCTGTAGTACAGTATGGACTGAATGATAACCTTATATTCAACACATAAACATACTATAGAACATATGCTTTCAGTCAAAACATTTGGTCAATGGCGCTGGCTTTCTTTTGAAAGTTAGAAACAAGTAAAGGGTTTTAAGTGTATTTCAATAGGTTTAACTTTTACAGTACATTACTATTATACCATGTGATCTCATCACACACTCTGCTCTAAAATAATACTATAGCATTAAAACTCTTGTAGCATAATAATGAGCAGTTGTTACCATAATATCGTACACAATCCTTCTGAAACCAAAAATCATTTTATCACTTCACTATCTTCTCCGGAGACTTTTGACAAGCAACAAAAACTTTCCCTATACATTGTTCCAAAGCCATGGCTCAATTTTAACCATTTAGCATATGATTTAAACTGCTCTCCATGTATATAAACCATGTAATAGCATTAAACCACCTTATCAACTTAGTCTAACCAGGTGAGTATATACCTACAAATAAAAAAGGTGCATAACAAAACTCAGGTGTTTTCTTCTTTCTTTTAGTTCTTATTGTCCCATGTCACATATACCAGACAGTAACTATTCAATTCACCATCAGTCTCTGTTACTGTGTTCACATTTCACAAAATTATCTGTAACAGTCCATATCAGGTATATTGACAGTCTTTCAGTAATATCCTACAGGAACTTGAACCAAATGTGTTCCCCACATCTGTGGAGATGCCCAGGGCATGCCATATTGTCCATATACTGGTCCCAGTGTATTCACAAACAGTGGGCTACTGTGAACCACACGATGAACAGGTTGACCTAAGTAAGTGTCTCTCTAGGTCGGTGGTCTCTCTATGACCTGCGAGGCTGTGTTTCAGACAGTTCTGGTTCCTGATTTCTAGGAAGGTCTGCCGACGGAACAGTCTGTGTTATCTCCTGAGTGTCACTTCCAGGGGTGTCATTGTCCACAATCATTTGAGTGTCATTTTCACAGGTATAATTGTCCATAACCCTTTGGAGAGGAGTCTCCACTGTGGACCTTTCCATTTCAGCACCAGGCCCAGGCTGATGCACAACCTCAGGAGTGACTGGAAGTGCAACATCTGGCTCCTGAGAATGGTGGTGGTGTCTTAGCATGTGAGCCCAGTAAGGTTCTTCCTCATCTGAACTCTCCGAGTCAGCCGATCTTTGCTGTGTTTTTGTTTCAATTTGTCTCTTTCTTTGTTGACTGTGGGGTTTTTGTCCTCCTACAAAGCATTGAGCTGGTTTCTCCAGTGGCAAAGCATGGCAGGGCATCAACATGTTCCGGTGGAGGATTCTGCCCCTCCCTGTGCCTCGTTGGGGTTTTACCTCATACACCAGGCTGTTTTCCCCTTTTTGAGAGACAACAATGTGTATTTGCTCTTCCCAGTATGAGCGCAACTTTCCAGGGCCTCCACGCTCTGATATATTCCTTTCAAGAACCCTGTCACCTGGAAAAAGCACTGAGCTTTGCCACTTTTGGTCATAGTTTATCTTTCCTCTTGCTGTAGTCTTTTTGATAGTTTTGGATGCAATGTCATATGCTTCCTTCATTTGTTGTTGCCATTTTTGAGCATATTCCTGGTGTGAGGTATATCCTTCCTCCTCATTTATCCCAAAGATTAGATCAATAGGCAAACAGGGCTTCCTTCCAAAAAGCAAATAGAAAGGAGAATAACCGGTTGCTTCTCTGGTTGTGCAGTTGTATGCATGTACCACTTTACTCACATAGTCACTCCAATTTCCCTTTTTCTCCTCATCCAAGGTACTCAGCATCGATAACAAGGTACGATTAAATCGTTCCACTGGGTTCCCTTGTGGATGGTACGGAGTTGTTTTTGAATTTGCAATGCCATTGATCTTTTGTAATTGTCTGAACAACTGGTTTTCAAATTCTTTGCCTTGATCGTGGTGTAGTTTTGCAGGAAAGCCACATTTCAAGGCAAAATCATTGAAAATCTTCTGCTGCCGTTTTGCCTGACTTGTTACGGGTTGGGTAGGCTTGTGCAAATTTAGTTAAGTTGTCCATGACCACTAAAATATACTCATACCCTCCCCTGCTTTTTTCAAGGTGAAGATAGTCTATAGAAACCATCTCAAATGGTGCTGTTGCGGGTACATGACACATGGGTGCTCTGCTTTGCGCTGCAGGTTTTTTCTGAATGTTGCATTTACATACTTGATTTATGAAAAATGTAATGTCTTTCTGCATCCCAGGTCAATAAAATTTGTTTCTAGCAAGGTGTAACACCCGTTCCACCCCCAAGTGACCCATCTCACAGTGAAGGTACTTGTACACCAGTTCTTTGTACTGATCAGGGAGCACGATTTGAGTACAGGTTGCAGTTTTGCGTTTCAACAGACCATCTTGAGACACATAAAGTCTTTTCCATTCATGAAGCAATTGTTTGACTTTTGCTGTTTTCATCAGCACGACCCGTTTTTCTGGCCTCTCAACCAACTTTTTCAGTTCAAGGACATGGGATATGGCAGGGTCTTGCAAATGTGCTTGCAATAACTCATGTTGGGCTACTTTTATATCTAGCTGGTTATCTGTAGCCATTTCTTGAACATGTGGGCTACAGCTAATAGCTGAGATCCAGTGCACTTCACACTGCTGTTACGTTTCAACTGCACTAAATATTGCACCCAGCACTTCGGGTGGACAATGCTCTGTGCACTCACTCATAAAGGAGTCCATGCACACCGGTGTGCGGGATAGAAAGTCTGCATCCGTGGTTGGTTTTTCCTGGGCGATATTTCAGGGTTATGTTGAAATCAGCCAGCTCAGACACCCAGCGATGTCCAGTC
>NW_019525247.1:2436387-2444448 GCF_002814215.2 Seriola lalandi dorsalis
AGGATTTGGGGCTGCGTCTGCAGAGAGCAGGTCATACAAGCATTTAGCATGACGTGAAAAGTCTTGCACATAACTTCTGTAGTACCCCAGGAAACCAAGAAGTTTACGCAGCTCTTTAATGTTTGTGGGTGGTTGTGTTTTCAGTGCCTGCACTGCAGCTATTTCTTTATTGTCCATTTTGTAGCCATCAGCTGAGATCACTTTTCCCTCATTTTTAAACAGGTCACATTTGTCTGGCCTCAGCTTAACTCCCCAGGCTTGCTGACACTTGAGAACTGATCTCACATCCTCCACATGCTGTTCAAATGTCTTGCTGTAGACTAAAACATCGTCTAAGATCTCAGAGACATATTTTGTCTCTGAGATCTTCCAGGTTCTCCTTCATACTACGCTGGAAGGCTGAGGGTGCATTTGTGAGGCCAAATGGGATCCTGTTCCATTCATAGAGTCCCCATGGGGTTGTGAAGGCTGTAAATTTCCTGGAGTCCTCACTGATGCTACCCTGATGGTAAGCTTTGCCTTGGTCTAGTACAGTGAACCAGGCGTACCTGCCAAGACCGTCAAGTATCTCCTGAATGCGTGGTATAGGATGCCTGTCTGGAATTGTCTTTTTATTGAGCCCCCTGTAGTCAATATAAAGTCTTAGGCTCCCGTCTCGCTTCCTCACGCACACGACTGACGACATATATGGGGAGTTGAATTTATGGATGAAGCCTTTGTTCAGCAAGTCCTGTATGTGACACTTCACCTCATCATACAATGGTTGAGGTACGGCATTGTATGTTTTGACTACTGGAACGTCATCAGTTAGCTTAATGTCCATTTTCAAATTTTTTATGTTGCCAACCTCATCTTTGTGCCTGGCAAATGTACTGGATTCCTCCCTTAGCATTCGTTTGACCATTACTTTTTGTTCGCAGCTTAAGTGATCCAGATTTACAGGTGGATCCCACAATTTGTCTTGAGGCTCACCCTGAGACTTTTCAGTTGTTGAGTTAGGTGGAGCCTGGGAGTTTTCAATTACCACAGCATTAATCTGGTGTTCCTCTGGGGACACCAGATAACAGTCTGTTATTCTCTGGATGCTCCCTAACACAGTTTTAGCTGGGATTGTGATGTCATGATGCATGGTGTTTTCCACATATTAGTTCACTCTACGGGAGGAGCAGGATATGTTGACCAGCTGGCCTGTTATTTTGAGTTTTTCATCCAATGACAGGTTCTCCTCAGGTTCAAAAAGCACTTCAGTGTTTGGTTTGAGGTCGGTTTTGACAGGACAGCTGATGCTATTACGGCCCTATTATGGGCCTTTGGACTATGTCGTGCTCACTAGTACTGGAACTAGTATCTCATCAGACCCTGATGTTTTGGTTTTTGGATCGTACAGGCTGAGGTTAACTTCAACCCACCCCTCAAATGGGATTTCTGAGCCATTGGCTGCTCTCAAGTCTAACAGTTCATCCTCACTTAGCAGGTCACTGATAGGACGTATTTTTGTATCAGGTAGGTTGTCGGACTTCCATGCATTACTCATTATGGACACTTGTGCTCCGGTGTCCCACAGGGCTTGAGTCTTTGTGTTGTTCAACTTGAACCAGACAAGACACTTTTTGCCTACCAACTGTGCAACTCGTTTGCGTTTTGTGAGCGGCTTATGTGACTGAGAGGGTTTGTCTTTACGTTTCGTTCTTGGCTCTGCAGGTGCTTGAGGGTGAAGATTAGGTTGACGTTTTGTTGCCCCCCGCTTAGCATTTGTAAGTTCTAGTGGTGAGTTCACATCCAAATTTG
Organism: Seriola lalandi dorsalis; assembly: GCF_002814215.2. Taxonomy (NCBI): domain Eukaryota; kingdom Metazoa; phylum Chordata; class Actinopteri; order Carangiformes; family Carangidae; genus Seriola; species Seriola lalandi. Next base: position 2,438,176 of record NW_019525247.1, read on the forward strand.
TGTCATTCTGGGACTTTGGGTTAGAGGTGGTGGCGCGTCCCTGCGGTTTCTGTTTCTCTCCTACTCTGCACCCCTTAGCCCAGTGTGTGGCACTTCCACATTTAAAGCAGTGGTTACAGTCAATCCCGTCCTGTTGACATGCTACACAACGTCTCTTGGGTCTTTTAACAGCATTAGCGGGTTGCTTTGTCTGATAATCATCAGTAGTTTTCCTCTCATGTTGGGCAAATGGTACTAGCAATGCTACTTGGCCTGTGAGCTCCCTGATAGCTGTGTTGCTGTCCTCTATTTTTGTAAACAGGGAGTTTTCTTTGGTTGGTTTGGTAGGTTTAGCTGAGGGTGCAGTTGTTAGAAGGTTGTTCTCTTCCTCACTTGCTTCCACTAGCTTCAGACTTGCCCTGTGAACGGCCTTGTTTGTGACTTTAATCTTTTGTACCCGCTCATTTTCATTATACTGAGCAATCTACATTTTTTGTAGCAGCTGTTCATCACTACTCTTTTCATCTTGTAAATACATTCTCATCTCTGCTTTTATGTTATCATTTGACAAGCCTGTCATGATAGACTGAAAGCACTGACTCTGGACTAACTCTTTGTGGTATTTCAGGCCAGACTGGGTGCGCTCAGATGCAAACAGGACTTTTTGGCGTAGATCAAGTACACGGACGAGGAAATCAAGGGGTGTTTTACCATGTCCCTGCACAGCTTCTGTCAGTTGTTGGTACAATACTGTTGCATCTTTTTCTGCATAGTGAGCCCTTAAGATTTGTCTCAGAGTGGCAAGAGTGAGATCTGTTTTTCCCTCCAAGTAGCTCCTTAATTTCAATCCAGCGCTCACAGAACGTATCACTGCCTCCACAATTTCCATATCAGGATATCCCTTTCTCAAGCCGCTTTCAATCTGGTGCTCAAGGCTGCTTAAGCTCAGAGTATCTTTGGAGTTTGACTCACCAACATGTCCATTAATTCAGAAGTCTTTCCGGAAACCACCATGGGTGTAAGAAGCACAGCAGCTGCTAGGTGTTCCGTTGTCCCGTACCGCCTGTCCCTGCAGCGACGACTGACGCAGTGTGCTGTCTCTGTGTTCACCCGACGTGATGTCTGCTGCTTGGGCCGCCTCCGACGTCGGGTCCGCTGTCTGAGCCGCACCCGCTTCCCCCTCGCTGACCGCAGGTGAAGAAACGAGTGGCGCTGATCCCGTGGCGTCAGTCTGCAGTCGTCCCTCAAGCAGTGCTTCTAGTGTGTTGTTCAATTCCAAAAGCACAGATATACCTTCGTCCTCCCTGTCCAGCAACTCATCACGTTCACAAAACTTTATGACATGCTTAACAAGTGCACGACGAGTTTTGCCTTTTATTTCTTCATGGTCTTTGCGTGCAATTGCACAGCACTCAAATACTCGGTGAAGTTCTTTCACAGTCAGTTTGAGTAACTTTTTTCAATTTCTAGCAGATACTCTTCTTGGTGCTCCGTCATCTTGTTTTGCTAACACTTTGCACTTCAAAAAAAACTATAAAACGGGACGGTGTCGTACTAGCTTCACTTTCACTGTTAGCCGCCAGCTAACCGAAGTAACTGCTCTCACACACCGGTATTTTACCCTGTTTTTTTCCTTCAAAGCCTGGGAGTTCTCCGTCGTGAAGCAATATAGATCTCGGTGGAACCTCCAAATTGTTACACCACTCACACGGACGACACTCGTGGTGTAGAAGAATGTTTGTTTATTGACTTCACTGGCGAACTCAGCAAAATGGCAAGAGTAGCAATACAGTAGCACCGGGCACCTGCGTCAACACTTCGTCCGGGCTCTGACTACCACTAACATACATGTCCACTTCTACGTGCTATGGCCTGTGGCTACGTTCCATAAATAAACTACTGCCACCTGCAGGCGGGTGCAGTCCATGAACTTGACCTTTTAACCCCAGAAAAACACTGTTTTTAACACTAAATAACCATACGATGAAATGAATGTATTTTAGCACATGTTGTAAAACATTAACCCCTTACAGGTGCCACAATTACAACACCTATAGTAGATTAGACACCACCACAAGTCCACTAAAGTAAAATGCTCTGAAGAAAAAAAGTCATTACTCTACTAAGGCTTTTACATTCTCTCAAACACACACAGCGGACAGCACAGAGGCTGAGAAGTGAACTTTTTACTGGAGATGACAACAACTACGGTTGTAGCTCTGTGAGTGACATCACAACCTTCGCAAGTAAAAAAGCAATTAGTGTCCTTCATCACACCACCTATTCAACAAGATTTAAACATGTAGAAAAGTTCAATTTTCAGCTCCTCCCACCCACCACAGTTTGTTTTACACAACCACTGCACGCTAACGTTAAGCTAATAGTCAACTGTTGAGCAAGCTAAAAGGAAAATTACAGTTTCATTTGACACAAACCTTTGTTAAACTTAAGCCTGAGACAGCAGACCCCCCTCTTAGCAGCGTTAACTGCAGCAGAGAGAGGACGGAGGTGACTGATAGTGACCTTTGTCTGTGTTCTTGATTCAGCTTCACTGAGCAAAACTGTATATTCAATATTTTGTTTACTTATCGCAAGTCACATCATCATCGCAATATTGAATAATGTTATCAAACAACAAACAATTTTCCTCATATTATGTAGGCCTAGTTAGCATACTAACTTCAGTAGAAGAACAGACAGATAGAGACAAGAGTTAACACTAGTGTTTGTTTCCCCCTATGGAGACAGCTGTTGGTGAGTAAAGGAATGAAGTTTGAACTTACAATGATTCTTCTAGACTTGACTTGCAAGTAAACAGCTGTTAATAGTAGAATTAGATATGTAACAATTACAGAACTAGCTATAGCAGTTCATCCAGTTGAGATCATAAATGTCTGTTAAAAAAAGGAAAAGTAAATACAGTATTATCTAATAATTTAAAAACCCACCCCCACAGTCAGCTACCACCACTAACAGAATCACACCCTGTCATTCATACATACACCTCTTATATTCATCTTATACATTTCTTTATTTACTCTTTCTCTTACTCTGCTGACTCTCTGGGACTCTCAGTCAACATCAAGAGAGAAAGCCAGAAGATTTGCACTCACACCCTGCATTCACCTGGCGAGCTATCACTGCAGGGTGCTGAGGAAAAACAATGAGAGGTGTGATCTATATCTGACAGGCACTCCAGGAGCTGGAGGATAGAGAGAGGGATGACGGGGAACAACGGTGGGCAGAAAGAGGAGAAATAATACACAATAAATACATTATCTTCTTGAGAGATGACTGTGTGGATTCTGTTTGTAAAGGCAGTGGCAAGGGCTCTCCACGGAGAAAAAAAAGGGAAAAGATAAAGTGGGTATGGCAAGGGGGCAATCAGCTGCTTTATGTTATCTGATCCAAACCAACCTCTCTTTGGCCTATTACCATCTATCCTTGTGCTGTCTCTGACAAGAAACACTGCCTGTAATGACAGCCCAGGCCTGTTTACATTTCTGCTGTTTTACTGCGCCATATCATGCATGCCCAGTCCTACTCAAGAGCTGAATCCCCTCTTCCATTTCTTCTTCCTTCCCCTGGGGTTAATGCCCAGTGTGGCGCTACAGAGAACTGAGATTGCTCAGCATACACTTTCCTTGCCATCAAGATTGAGTGTGTGAATGTTTCTTTTGTTTGTTGTTTTTTTCTCATTCTTTAACCCACTTTGAGGATTCTTTGTGGAACTGGGTGGAAAATTTGTAGGACGGCAACACGAAGAGAAGAGAAAGTCAGACGGAGAGACAAGAGGGATGTTGGTTTACCCCAAACTGAAACTGTACGCTGAAAAACTAATTTAGCCTCTGCAGAGCAAACATAAAGCTCTAAAAGTGAGCAGCGGTGTGGCGAGCGGTGTATACCCGCTTCTTTTTCACCAGGCATTAAGGATATTTACTTCTAACGCAGCCAAAAGCCTCATAAAAGAAAATCTTGCACAAAGTAGGAAGTCATTTTTATGATCTGTGTCTTCTGAAGTGTGAGCCAAGGGGCTGGTAGAATGATAACAGTCGCAGTGAGAACCAAGCATCTAACTCTCCTGTCCTATTCAACCAGCGACTGCCCAAGTCTTTCATAACACCATTGTGTAATACATTTTATGTTTGTCTTTATATTTGATGTTTGAAATAGATTTAAGTTAGTTTTCATAGAAGCCTGACTGCTTCACATTTCAATTATCATTGTGAATTATATTCAGACCCCTTCACTTTTTCCACATTTTATGTTCCAGTCTTATGATAAATGTGTTTAAATGAATATTTTCCCTCACCAATCTACACTACCTTAATGATGAAACCAAAAATGTATTAAAAAGAGGAAACTGAATTATCACATTGACATAAGTATTCAGACACTTTTCTCAGAACCTGTCAGGTTGGATGGGGACCATCTGTGGACACACATTTTCAGGTCTCTCCTGATGCTTGATTGGGTTCAAGTCAGGACTCTGGCTGAGCTCAAGGACATTTACCAGTCTGAGGTCCTGGACCAGGTTTTCATTAAGGATATCTCTGTACTTTCCTCCACTCAGCTTCCCCTCAGCCCTGACCAGTCTCCCTGTCCCCCAACAGCCTGATGCTGCCTCCACCATGCTTCACCATTGGGATGATGTTCAGGGGATGAGCCATGCCTGGTTTTCTCGAGACATGACTGAGACCAGACAGTTCAGTCCTGGTTTCACCAGACCAGAGAATCTGGTTTCTCTCAGTCTCAGAGTCCTTTAGCTGCTTTTTTTTTTTACAAACTGTCACTGAGGAGAGGCTTCATCTGGACACTGACATACAGATCAATGGAGAGCTGCAGTGATGGTTGTCCTTCTGGAAGTTTCTCCATCTCCACACAGGATCTCGGGAGCTCAGCCAGAGTGTCCAGGTCCAGCTCTAGAAAAGTCGTGGTTGATCAACACTTCTTCCATTTAAGAATGATGGAAGCCACTGTGCTCTTGGTAACCTTCAATACGGCAGAAATGAGAAGGAACTAACCAAAAAAAGAAGAACACGTAAAATAAATTTTTCATTTTAGGTAGTTCTTATCGCACTAAAGTGGTAATTTTGCCTTTAATTAGTTATTTTATGCTATCAAACAGGTGTCTTACATCATTATTGACATCTGTGATTGTGTTGCAATTGGGTCAGGAGAGAGTATGGAATGGGACCATCAGCCAATCACTACGCCCCAGACTCCGGCTCCAAACAACGCCCCCAGCGCAAGATGGCAGCATCCATATCCGGGACTGTTTGGCCTCAATGGGACATACAATGACATTATATCCACCTCTTAAGTTAGTATTAGGCCACTGCAGCCCACATGAAGCTATAAAAGTACCATATGAATCAATAGTTCTCTGATTACATCACTTAAGCTATCAACATATGTAAGTAATGCCTCTAGAATATGCTGCTGTGCTATTATGGCTGTTTTCCCTAGGCACCATTTATCATTTAAAAGCAAAATGGCTGTTTGACTATTCCACAAAGCAACACACTCAAATTCACTTTGCTGGGCACCTAGGCAAAAATGCACTCTGTCTCTGTCTGATTTCATCATAAAAAATTCATAATAAAGTGTACATGTTGTTCTCTCTGTACGGTAACAAACAAAGTAAATTACAAATGTACAATGGGTTTGAGGCAGCTTCAGTACAATGAGCAAGACTTGTGTTTAAGAGACATTTAGACAAATTGTCATGGTTTGCCATGGTGGACATTTTATGTTTGAGATTTTGTTTGGACTTTTGTCACTGTCTTTTCCTGTTTTATTTTGTAGTTATTTTCCTTGTTTGTAATGATGTTTTTACATCCTGTCTTAGTCCTGTTTCCCTCTGAATTGATTGTCTGCCCCGCCCTAATGTGTTTCACCTGTGTTCAATCACCCTTGCCTCCTTTGTGTCTATTTAGTCTCTGTGCTCCCCTTTGTTGGGGTCAGTTTGTCTGTTCAAGTCCCGTGTTACTTTGTGCTTCTGCTACCTGGTCACGTCCCCAGTGAAACCTCATGCTTAGGCTTCCTGTTCCGTGCTTTGGCTTCCTGTTCAGTTCAGTTTTACCCCTGTGGAATTTCTGTTTGGATTTTTGATGTTTCCTTGTGTCCCTTACTCCTGTGCTCCTTGTGTTTTTTGTAAGTAGTCATTTCATTCCACCTTCAGCATTTGTGTTTCGTCTGCATTTGGGTCCAGCCTTACTTAATCGTCACGCACATTTATACCCACACAGCAGGTAAGCGATGTGGGTTTGGGTGGGGGGTGGGGTGGGGGGG
>NW_019525247.1:2444468-2448185 GCF_002814215.2 Seriola lalandi dorsalis
GGTGGGGGGGTAGGGTGGTGAAAGAAGGATGACACAGTTGGTAAGACAGAGCTTGCTAAAGGTTTCTAATATTCAATTTGATGTTCAAATTCAGTTGAAATGTTGGAGTTCAACTCAACAAAGAATGTACAACAAAATCTTTTGCAGATTTGCCTTAGGGAGAATTAGTAGATACTATTAAGAACAGAGTCCTGTCAGTTTCTTGATCACCCTTCATTCCGCTCGCCCGGAGCTACTACTGGCTTTGACTACATCTGCAGGTACTGCTGACAAATGCACATTTTTTGGGTAATGTTAATAATGCAATCTAGCACAAAATTTTATTTTTGATTGCAGTCTCAACATGCCACCAATGTATGACACAACCTTTGCACAGTAAATGGATTGTTTGACAGTTTGAGTATGATACTGGTCTCGTATCTTGTAAAAACTAGAGCCAAACTAAAAATCCAGATGTTCCTTTAAAAAAAAGGACCACTATGGTCTGAGCACATCATTCCTCCACCTTGGGAATTTAGGGAAGTGGGTGCTACTTTAACTTTTAAATATGAATAATTGTGGGTTCTGCTCAGCTTTAATCTGTAGTTATAAGTTTACAAAGGTTTGTGTCAAATGAAACAGCAGTATACACACAGTTTTTCCTTTTAGCTTGTTCATAACAGTTCACTATTAGCTTAGCATCATCATGCTGCGCTCATGTAAAACATCCCATGGTGGATGGGAGAAGCTGAAAATATAGCTTTGATATCACTAGCCCCTCGCACATTCACAAGGTGCATGGATGCAGTCCTTGGACCCTTTGATGGAAAGGTCTTCACATCATCAATTACCTAGAAGACTGGCTGGTGTGTGCCCGCTTAGAGGAGCAATGTCACAACAATGTGGCCCAGCTCCTCCAGCACTTAGAGCACCTGGGCCTGTGCCTCAACAGGAGGAAGAGCATGCACTTCCAGCCAGAGCTGAGGGATCGCCACGAGCTGGTGAGGACTGACAGTACAGTGGCAGCAGCCTTTGTAAACAGACAGGGGGGTCTGGGCTCCCCTCGTCTTTGCAGATTGGAACGGACAATATGGGACTGGGAAAACCCACAGTTCAAGTCCCTGAGAATGATGCATGTGCCGGGTCAGATGAACCTTCAGGGGCTCTCCCCGGAGAATGGGGCTGCATCCAGAGGTTGTACACCAGATCTGGGACCGCTTTGGTACTGCCATAGCCGATCTCTATGCCTTCAGGGAAACGACTCCCTGGAGGAGGAGGAGGGGTTATGTATGTCTTTCGAGGACTGCCCTGGGAGCTCCCTGTTCTGCAGGACCTCCTCACGGGACACTTTTTCATCCCTTTCCCCATGGGCTCAGGCTTTGGGACTGGCCCCTGAGAGGACCGAGTTCCTAGCCATAGGATTGGCCTGTGGTATGCACTCTGCAGTGAGCCCAGGCTCCATCAACAAGGGCAGCATATTCCTATGGTTGGGGAGTGTTTCAATCATGCGTGCAACTTGAGACAGGTGGACCCCCTCTCCTGCACGGCCCATGACATTCTCCAGTTCCTCCATGAAATGTTGGAGCTGGGCAAGTCTCCCTCGACTTTGAGGGGAATGGTGACAGCCATAAAGGCAGCTCATGTTGGTCCTCTGAAACTTGCAGAGAGTTGCTGTGACCTTATTGCTCAGTTTCATAAAAGTGCCCATAGGATTACTCCCTACCAAAAGAAGGCCAGCTGTCCCCCCATGGGATTTGGAGCTGGTGTTGCCAGCCTTGCGCATGAGCCTTTCGAGCAACAGGAAACAGTTGGGCTGAAATAGCTTTCTCTCAAGTCGGCATTCTTGTTGGTGGTTACATCAGCAAAGAGAATGGGAGAGCTTCATGCCCTTTTGATACATGAGGAATGCTGCCACTTCTTGCCTGGTGACGCTTGGGTGGTGCTGCGCCCAAACCCTGCATTCCACCCTAAGATCTGTCCCATGTCGGTCTGTCTGTTGAGCTGCACCCTTTCTGTCCTCCTCAAGACGGTGTTGTGGGGGTGAGTGAGACATCACAGTTTTGCCCTGTCAGGGTCTTGACAGTGTACATTCGCCAGCCATGTGTCCACAAGACAACAGACCAGCCCTTTGTCTGCTACAAACCTAACGGCCTTGGGCAACCAGACTCCAAGGCAAGACTCTCTCATTGGGTTGTGTATACAATCCAAGAGGTATACAACGCAGCGGGAAGGCCAGCCCCAGTAGGCGTCTCATTCGAACTCTGTCATCTCAGGCTTCCACTGGAGCAGTGGGGTCTACTTGGTTTCCTCACAGTGGGTCTTACAGAGTCCCCGTACATGTGGAATATGTTGGGGGGGAGAGATAGTCTTGACACGATGATTCCAATCAAGGTTTACCAGAGGCCACGCATGCGTGGTGCTTATATAACCATGTGTTGCTAACCAGTGAGTGGCCACCACAGGTGATGTGTCTTAAAGAGTATCCACATCAGCTGTCCCCATGGGGGTCAGTCCCTGTACATATGGAATATGTAGGGTAGAGAGATAGTCTTTCCACTCAGAGAACCTGGGTTACATATGGAACCTTCTGTTTAGTTCGGATCTGTTTTCACAAGAGGAGCTTTTTATTCTTGTGATGATGCATTTACTCTATTTCGTTTTTTAAAAAAGCTGTATCATGTGCTACATCCACTGCTAAAACATTTAGCGACATGTTTACTGGATCGAGCTATAAAACTGAATGGTTTTGATTTGCTCCTTTACAATATGTAATCGTCTAAACAGCATCTGACACTTGCTCTCAGAGAGGAGGCAGCTTGGTTATCTGTTGTGTAAGATAGGCTCTTTCCTCAGGGGTTACAGTCCTCACATGTTGTTGCGAAGCTACATTACACTCCATCCTTGCAAAGAGACTGATGGAATTAGATTGGAACAGGAAGCTCTCAGAAGCAGAGCAGTAGCCCCCTTTACCTGCACACCACAGACCCACAAAGATAAAATTTGGAAAATTAATAATGATAACAAGAAGCCCACACAGCAGACCAGAGAAGACCTCGCATAGTGTTTCTGTGGGTGCTATGATTAACAACCATGCATGCTTGTTAGGTTTCAAACTAAATATTCTTCAAGGGTGCAACCTCTCCATCACACCAGCCTGCTGAAGAATGAGGTGGTGTGAAAAAGTTAGGTGGGCATTGTAATGTTGTGGGTATTCAGTCTTACTGTATACTATAAAGGACCAACTCGGACGCTGTCGCGAGCTTAACTTTTTACTGCTCGTTAACTGCTTTGTCAAAAACGCATATCAACAACCGTTACCTGTCACCACTGTTTTGCGCATGCGCGCATCCCCACAGGTCTTAAAGTAATAAAACACATTTCTTTCATCACATCTCCCCCCTCTGGAATGTTCCACCTAAAGGTTTCTTACAGATTCTTAATGTAATTTAATTCTTAACGGTGAATACTTAAACTTCACATTACAACAACCACTGTGCTCATTTATATATTAGCTTTAGGATTATTTCAAAATCTTGTTTAACATTCAACCAAACACTTTCTATAACGTACAACATAAATATCAAAGATAACCATCTTTGTCTTGCATTGTCCTCTGACTAGCTTATGACAGGTATAAATGCAGTCTCTTATTTAGCAAAATATACATTACTGAAAAATTTCCATATCATCCTTCAACTCTTAACAAATCATCAACAGTACTATTCACATCTCCCCCCC
>NW_019525247.1:2448769-2449901 GCF_002814215.2 Seriola lalandi dorsalis
GAACCTCACCTCTCACATAGATCTTTTTTTAAGGCCTGACAGTAAATAACACAATGAGTGAAAGTGCTGCTTGAATAATACAACAGTTGAATGACACAGGAATGATTATATCCAGATAAGAGATTGCATGTTCAGGTGGGAACTTTGAGTCAAGACCTGGATGTACACAGATTTACAGCTACAGTGGAGTTAATGTTAAATTCAAGAAGACTACAATCAAGAGTTTTTACTGCCCTGTGATCATCTACATTTTATGATATGTCCAGCTTTTAGTCTCTGTGTGTGTGAATACTCTTTGTCTGGGTGTCTGCTCTGTAAGGCTGAATTACAACTACGGTGTCTTAACCTTGTGCTCTGTGATCTGTGTGGCCATGGCGGACAAAGAACCTGAAGGCCTGAAAATGAAACGCGAAATTGGGTTGATTGGTGGTGTAGCACTGGTTTCAGGAACAATGATCGGCTCCGGTATATTCATGTCCCCACAGTTTGTTCTGGGCTACGTTGGAAGCCCTGGAGCGAGTCTTGTGATCTGGGCTCTCTCAGGAGTTGTAGCTTTGTTTGGAGCGCTGTCCTACACTGAGCTTGGAACAATCATATCTGAATCTGGTGGGGACTTCATCTACATACTGAGGATCTATGGTTCAGGTCCTGCTTTTTTTGCAGCTTTTACTTTTATCTTGGTTGTGAAGCCGTTCAGCATTGCAGCAATGGCAATTAGCATAGCAGAGTATGCTGTAGCACCCTTTTACACAGGCTGCCCTCCTCCACAGCTGGTAGTGAAGTGTGCTGCTGCCGTGACGATACTGGTTGTGGCCATAGCCAATATTTTGAATGTCCGCATCGCTCTGAGAATCCAGGTGGTCTTCTTGGTGGCCAAAGTGCTGACACTGACATTCATAGTAATCGGAGGGTTAGTGGAGCTCATACAGAGCAGCTCTGTCATTGTGGAGAATTTGAAAGTTGAGAATGCATTTAAAGGGACTCAGTACTCTTTGAGCACTCTAGGAATGGCTTTCTATCAAGGACTCTGGTCTTATGCTGGCTGGTACAACCTGAACTATGTCACTGAGGAGCTGGAAAGACCAGAGGTGAGACTGTGAGAAGATGGATTGTGCATGTGTGTGTATATATA
>NW_019525247.1:2449951-2471083 GCF_002814215.2 Seriola lalandi dorsalis
GTCACATTCTGAGGTTGGGGAAAATTCTCTATCCCCGTTACCTTTTCTGGGTCAGGACGGACTCCTGTCTCATCGATAATGTGACCCAGGAAGCGGACCTGTTTCTGCTTTAACTTGCATTTTGCCTCATTCAGCTTGAGACCTGCTGCTTCAATGACTCTCAATGCCTCTGCTAGGCGCTGGTCATGGATTTCCTCATTTTCTCCGTGTATGAGGATGTCATCCATGTACACTTCTGTCCCTTCGAGACCTGTCAAGGTCTCTGCCATTTTCCTTTGGAAGATTTCGGGAGCACTTGTTATCCCAAAGGGAAGGCGGCGAAAGGCGTATCTCCCAAATGGGTGATACAGGGCGGCTTAGTAGGCAGTTTCCTTTCCCTTTTATCACGTACACTGGGAATGTATACAGTCTCTCTTTATAACTGGTGGTGGTCTGGAACATTCCAGTGCACCTGATGTCGCCTCCTGGGCTTAGGAAGTGTGTGTCTGGAGGATCTAGTTGTACTTTTGATTTAATCTTTTTAAATATCTTTTCATTAATAACTGTAGCATCAGCCCCTGTGTCGATTTTAAAGGCTATTGGTTTGTCACATATTGTTAAGCTAACAGTCCAATTATCCTGGCTATCCTCTCGTCCCACTTCTCCGAGGAAGTATATCTGTTTCACTCCTTCAGTAATTTCACTTACAGCTTTTGAGTGGCATTCACGTTCCCAGTGTCCCTTTCTGTGACATTTGTTGCATTTACTTTGCAGAGCAGGGCACCTTTTCTCTTCAGAGTGCCGTGACTTTCCGCATCTCCCACATTTCCCATGGTCTCCCATATTGTGGGTCGTCGGACCGGTGTTCCCACGCTGCTGCCATCTCTTTTTCTTTTGTCGGCTGTCTGACGAAATCAACGTTAGCAGGTCTGGCCTGAGGTTGGTTGGACTGCAGACTGACCTGTTTAGTTATCTCCTCCGCCTGACGCACTTGCTCTATGACCTGCGCCAACGTCAAGTTTGCCATTAGCTGGAACCGCCGGGAGAGCTCTTTATCTATTATGCCTACCACCAAGCGGTCTCTGAGATGCTCGTCCCGCTTGTCCCCAAACTCACAGTACTCCGCCAGCTCGTACAGTGTCCGGATGTACATCTCCGCTGTTTCGCCTGCCTGCTGGTTCCGTTGATAAAAACATGCTCTTTCATGTATGATGTTGCGTCGAGGGATGAAATACTCATCAAACTCCTTTAATATGAGTTCATAGTCCTTTTTCTGGTCTTCTGCCGTGAACACGAATGAGCTGAATATCTTTTCTGCTTCGCTCCCCATCGCGTATATCAGCGAGCTTACTTGAATCTCCTCGTCGTCTTTGTTCAGCTTCGTTGCTAACCTGAAGCGCGAAAATCTCTGTTTCCACTCCGGCCATTCCGCGGGGCAGTCAAACTTAAACTCGCTCGGTGGAGTAAACTGCGGCATCGTTACTCTTGGCCAGATCCCACTTCTGACACCATGTAATGTTGTGGGTATTCAGTCTTACTGTATACTATAAAGGAAGAAACTCGGACGCTGTCGCGAGCTTAACTTTTTACTGCTCGTTAACTGCTTTGTCAAAAACACATATCAACAACCGTTATCTGTCACCACTGTTTTGCGCATGCGCGCATCCCCACAGGTCTTAAAGTAATAAAACACATTTCTTTCATCACAGGCATTGTCTGGGAATGTGTCGCTAATGAAAGTTTGCCTGTTTAGAGGTTGAGTCAAAACAACACACACACACACACACACGCACACACACGCACACATGCACACACACACACACACACTTTCAAGAGCTCTCAAATCATCCAATACAGATTCCTCTGGGCTCCGACAACAGGCCTTACATTGCAAAAGCATGTGGAGTGAAGGCCCTGGACGGGCTGGTAAATGGGCCATGCTGCAAGATATTTTGGAGGAAAGTGCTGAGCACAGAGTTTATTTGAATCCTGGTGGAGCAGAAGTACATTAGAAGTTTGATGACATGTCTGAAATCAGAAGGTGTGAGGAAACTGACAACGAGAGTGATCAGGAAGCATGAAGAGCATGTTGATAACAGAAAGCAACATTAGGTTAGTGAGTTTATCACACAGATGTGCAAACGTCTGGATGACATGAGGATCATGAGGTCGCTCTGTTGATCAGACACATAATGTCCCAGGTCGTGAAATCAAGTTGCGATGTCAGGACTCCATTAACCCCTAATCTGAGTGTCTTGGGGTATACATGCACATAGTCACTGGATTTGCAGTGACATAAAATCCTTTCAGGTGCATCTGTTACAGACTGAGAGTGCCACTTAAAATGAACTTGAATTAAACACATCTACAAACTGCACCCACATATTTGTCTAACAGGGCCAAAACAAACACTCAAAGTAAATTAGAACTCCGTTCTGCTGGGGTAAAACATGCTGGGTTTACCTTGGAGCAAGAACCACAGCTGTAAAACATTTCAGAAGAATTTGTCAGTTGCTTAAATTTGTGGGCAGGTCACAAGTACGAGCACAAGCTTGACCAAAACATAATATGCACAAAGAAGCTGTGTGTTGAAAAAAGAAGTGGAGCAGTGAGAATTTGTATGGGCTCAGTTTCTGCGAGAGGGTCCTTGAGCTGCTTGATAGTATCATGAAGTTACAGATTTTAAAATGCATTAGATAAAGCCTTTGAGAGTGGAACAAACCTGAATTTTGATTTGTAAGAGTCCTTGAGTCGTTCCTCCTCTCAGCTCTCTGTGCAGACTCATGGTATAGAATGTCACTATTATTTGTTTCAAAGGGCAGCAATAAATAACACATTAAAATCTCAAAAGAATGCTCATGTGATTTAATAGATCAGAAGTCTTGTTAGATAAATAAATGCATAATAATCATGAAATCATGATTATTCTTCAGACTATGATCGTATATAAATATATAATCTTTGCGTGTTTATAAATCAGTGGGGTCAATATTTTGGCAATTGATATGCAACAGGAACTTGCAACAGACATCACTCAGCACTCACTTTTTTGCACTTGTGCTACAAGTTGAAAAATTGAGTGCGTAAAGAACTTTGGGGGCACAATGAAAATGTATCAAATGAGGTGCTTTCCCACATTAAATAGAAACGAGGAAACATTAACTAGCAAAATTATTTGATTTTCTTTGGGGAAAAAAAGTACAGTAGGTTTTTAATTATTTCTTTCTGTACTTATTTAGTAAATATGTAATTATGACAGTCGTCACAGTGTTGATAATGAACACATACTTAGGTCATGGTTCAGAAATGTAGCCTCTAAGCTTAAACTAAAGCTGAAAGCAATGCTCAGCACCATCTAACGTGAGAAGCTGCAGCTGAATGTTTGCTATACTGCTTTGCTAATGCTCATGAACCTGTGTATCTTTACAAACTATGTGTCTGAGGACAGAGTCAGTCATTGCTTCACACAATGAATATTTCACTGGCTAATGCAGCACGATACTGCTTTTATAGACGGATCATCTTTCCCACTCTCAGCCCAGCCAGTGGTCCACAGCACGACTGACGACTGGATCACCTGATTTCAATAGACAACACTGGTTCAGCGCAGTGACCAAATCGTCACTGTTGTTTTATCACCGTGAGGCTGCCTGGGCTGAATTTTGTAATACTTTTTAGTCACACATGCTGCTCCTAAATACATTACTCTATTTTTAGGGTCAAAATGCTCACACAGTAGAGCCCTGGCAGATAAACACCAAAGATACAGTATGTTTGTGGTAGGTAATTTAAATTGTTTAAATATTTATCTTAGTCACAATTCTGAAAGAAGCCTAGCTTAAACATTCGCTCATATGTTTCTAATACATGGCCCAGACATGCCCATCAAAAAGTCCGGGGGGGTCTGGAATCACTTAGCTCCTAGAGCACCTCCTCTTTGCATATGGGATGGAAATAAAGCAACATTGGTTCAGCACGTCGATCAAAGATCCATAGGTGTAATGCAGGAAGCCCTCCACAATAAGGATGTGAGTCTCCTCCCTTATGCTCAAACTTTGGAACGATCTCTATATCCAGGGTGCTATTAACACCATGCGACTTCTCAAACTTCAACCGGTTCTCCAACCAGAAGGTGCTCATCTTGGCATACATATCCAGAGCAGTAATGACATCATACAGTTTAAAGCCAGCTAGCCTAATCAGAAGCTTAAACTGTTTATTTATGTGTTCTGTTATTTTCACTCCGACAGTTTATTCTCAGTCTTCAGATGATCTGAGTCTGTGCTGACAAATGAACTGTTAATGGCAGATGCATGGTGTGTAGTTGATGACTGTGGTTCTGCTGACTGCTGCAGATTATCCCCCCAGTTTTAAGGGCAATAAATCACCACTTTCCTGACACCTGTTTTTCTTTTTTAAGAGGATTTTTTTGAGGGGCAGTTGGATCAGAGAAACAGCAAATTATCACTGTTCTATTCAGAACATGATCTGCAGCCAATTAACTAATGCATTACTGACTGCAGAGGATAACACTGATGCAAATTGATGGAGAGACAAAAAATAAATAAAACAATATGGTAAAACAATAATGGAGGAGGGGGAGGAAGAGGAAGAGGACTGGAGGACAGCAAAGTGGCACAGTCCTCTTCTCTTTGACCAGCAGTGAGAAACATATGTGGGAAATGTGATATTATATATTAAAGGAACTATTTGTAAGTTTTGCTATGATGAGCAAAACTTAGCTAACGTTGGCATTAACAGATGTTTACTTATAAGTCTAGAGGAAACGTTGTGAACTCAGCATCAAACTTCATTCCTTTACTAACCAAGAGTTGTCCCCCAGGGATGGAATGCTACCCTCTTGTTTTGCTTCTATTTTTATTACTTCTTTTCTCCTACTGAAGTTAGCATGCTAACCAGCTAGCTCTGGTCTGGCTGGCCCCTCACTTTCTGATACCTAGTCACTACAGCGCCATCTTCCCTGAAGAAGTACCTGCTCAGAGGACCTATTATAACCTGTTGTACAGTAAATGCAACAATGGCAGAAGCTCTCAGTAATACTGGTAAGATAATGGCTCTTAAGACTAACATTGGCTATGTAGCAATAGCAAAACTTACAAACAGCTCCTTTAAGCTAGACTAGGGCTGCGTATCGAACTTCGATACTTTTATGGCATGCAGCATGCTTGGACCAATATCTAATAATTCTGGTGATTGGCTGTATATTTACAAAAGTGAGTAAAAAATAAAACTAAAGTAAAACTAATATGTGTACCATGATGTGTATTGTAATTTTCTTTTTCTTTTTTGTTAAAATGGGTTTAATAAAACTGGTCACGAAAAAGTATTGTTGAGAATCGGTATCAAAGTCAAAGTATTGGTAATTCTTTTTTTTCCCAGTTGACCAATGGTGTAACTTCATCACTCAAGTTCGTAGGGCTGGCCCCACTGTTACGGTTCAGACAACAAATTAGCTGCTTACTAACTTAAACTTAAATTTCTTCTACATTCAACAACCTTGTGTTTCCTTGAATATAAAGTTGTGTAAATTGCATTGTAGGCTGAATTGTAAACACATTTCCTGGTTTTAAAACTGGACTGGATTTATTTTCACTAGCAAATGTAAAATGACTTGAAAACATTCACTTTCTCACACAAATACTGTTCATTCATCAGTTATTTGCATCTTCTACTACTTATTTTTTGATTGGTTTGATTGGACAGTCTTGACCCCTCAGACTGATGCAGAGCCATCTCCAGGAATGAGACGTTGCTCCTCCTCTGCTGCAACTAGCACTGCTGCAACCAACACTGCCGCCACATCTACGCCTGCTATGGATGCTGTGATCACCCCACCCACCACTGGATGGTCTCGTGCTGCCAGAGTTGTTCGAGGTAGGGCCAGATGCAGAAGAGGAAGAGGTCTCAGCCCTCATCCTCAAGACACATCGCACCCCTTGCCCCCCAGCAGCAACAAGCTGCACTATTTCATTGAGGGATGGAATGTGGAAAAAAGTGATGCTGGCACAGCAGACAGGAGAAAGTGTGCCCTTTGCCACAGGAAAACACCCATGGGAACTTAAGAGCTGTGATGCGCCCCTGTGTTTTGTTGTAACAGGGACTGTTTCAATGCCTGGCACACACAGAAAGGGCTATAAAGAACCATGCCCCTGAAATGTTATTTTGTAGATAGTTATTTATATATTTGTTCATTTATGTGCACTTTCAAAATTTTTGGTATTTTTGTATATAGTTAAAACGAGTGCAATTACTGTTTTGGCACCATTGGTGAATAAAAATTCCTTGTTTTGAATTGATTTGAATATATTCATTTTTGTTTCGTGCATAGTTTTGTTTGGTCACATGACAACAGCTGCTCCAGGCGAGGAGAAAAATGACTAGTTGGCAAATGGCATGTTTGAACTGATGTAGTTTAGGTTGGGATTTAGTCCAATAATAAAATAAACAGAAACTACAAGATATCACCTTTCAAATTATGTCTCATATATGCATTTTGACCTTACAGTTCTTGTTATAAACTTTGGCATTTGGGTGTGCCAAATAGGCGAGAATTACATTAAAAGGAGTGGGTGCTAAGAGGTTAAGGTGACAGGTAAATATGTAGGTAAGGGTGGGCGATATATCGAATATACTCCATGTATGACAGCTTGTTCCACGTGGGATGTATAAAATGACAATAGGGGCGCCTTGGTGGCTCACCTGGTAGAGTGTGTACCACACTGCCTTAGTCCCAACCGCAGTGGCCATGGGTTCAAATCTGACTCGTGGACCTTTGCTGCATGTCATTCCCTCTTTCTCTCCCTGACTTACCTGTCTGTCTCTCACTTCACTATACAAATAAAGGTAATAATGCCAAAAAAAATAGATAAATAAAATTACAATATTACAAACATTGAGTTCTCTTTGGTGTTTCACTCCTCCGGCTTTCTCCCTCGCACAGACACACTTCCGCCCATCCAGAAATCCATGTGTGATGTAGACGAGGAGGTGTGTGTCTTTGTATGCTGCATGGACAGCTGTGGTTGCTACAGAAGTGTAGATGTTTTCATTTAAACTCTGCCCAGAGTCTGCTTAGAGTATGCATTCCAAACATGTGCAGTAGATCGTCGTCCATGTATTTCACACATGCACACTACTAATCACTCATGCACTTACGATTGCAGAAAGTATAATACTGACTTTGGACACTAAATTTGGGGAGGGGCCAAGCTTCTGAGGCTTCATCCACACTAATAAGTTTCAGTTTGAAAATACATCTCTTTTCCTACGTTTCCTTCTGACATCCACACTACTCTAGAGTTTTCAAGAACCAAGAACTTAGACTTTTGGAAACAGAGACTTTTAGAAACTGTGACGTAAACACCCATGGTTGCTTCCTGAATGGGTCTCACCAGCCCCGACTACATGTGGTGAAAGCAATATGGATAATGAAATGCAAGCGTTACTGACCTTGTTGTCTTTGCTAGCAGCTGTTGTTCATATATTCATTATATTCTGCATTTTAATGCAACGACTGTCTTTGCTGTTCCTCATTCACAGTATTTTTTGCAAATAATAAACTGCAGAGTTGACTCAACTGCTTCCTGTGTACACCAGCTCGTGCATGCCCAGAGTACATGAATGGTCATGTATGTGTTTTTAGGTGTGATAGTCTGGACAGAGATCATTATATTCTGAAAACGCTGTTTTGAAATGAAAATGTAGTACTTTGGATGTAGCCTGAAAGAGCACTAAAGGGAGGGGTGTATTTGTTTTGCTGTTGAGTTCAAATATGAGCAGTATTTCTTCCAGAACCGCTCATTCCAGCATTAAACACTTAACATACTAAACTCCACAAAGGGGGGACTCACTGCAGAGCTGCTCTGTTGGCTTCCATCACATAACTGGATGTTTTAATGTAAACTACATGTGAATACTCTCACTGAACACTCAACAGTGTGATGAAAGCTGTACAGAAGTCACACACACACACACACACACACACACACACACACACACAGGCAGTTAACTATATCAACTTGAAGCATAGTTTATGAATAGGGGTTATTGTTTGGTTCTTAATTTGCCCTGGAGTATCTGAGCCCACATGACTGGACAGGCTGATGCATCTTCATACCACTGCTTGACCTTTCTCAGAGTGACTGAGAGGGAAGGTGATGAATTTATTCAATTGAAGTTTCAGAGTTCATTTCATATACTGACTGCTGCCAGGGCTCCAAGCCAAGACAGCCCCCCACCACCACCACCACCACCACCACTACCCCCGCCCCTGAGACCAAAGAATGAAATCCAGTCTGGGGTTTACATTATTGTGGTTTCACCCAAAAAAAGTCAATAAAAACACACATTGTGACTTTATTGGCTGAAATGTGGGCCACTCCACTGTACTGTACATTCCAGCATGTCTCTGAAGTCTGCCTTTTATGGAAAACACACAAAGAGAACAGGGCTGATACTGTAGTTTGCTTGGGAAACTCTATTTGTAACATTTATACTACAGACAATTAGTCAGATTTGTCAAACTGTAAAAACTTCTATTTTAAAAGAAAAGACGTGGTCATCAAGCCAGAAAGCTACATACATGCCTCCAATCAAGAGACGCTCAACCAAAACACGTTTAAAAAATCTTACAATTTACTGCTGCCTTACATACAAAAAAAAGAAACACAATGGATAAAACGTGAGTCTTTGTTTTCAGAAAAACTAACGTCTTCCGTTAATTTCGGCATAAAAAATACAACTCAATAATGTCAACTTTCTGAAGCGTTTCACTTTATTTCCCCCTCAAACCAGCCACCTATAAATCTGAGGAGGGTGCAGATAGGAAATGACCACACATGGTTATGACTGTAGAGGTTTACCAGTGTTACTTAGTAGTTGTGTGTTAATTTTTGGACGCAGCCAAGGATGAAACCAGACGACTCAACAAATGCCTTCTGGGGCATATTTGCCTCTCGTCTATGACTGGTAAACACCGCGGAATTAAATTACCAGATTTTTAAATGGAATTTGGTTCACGTAGCCCACCTCTTAATTTAACGGCTCAGTCAATTACTCTGAGAAAAGTTTGATGCTATCACATCCAAATATTTCCCGCTTCACCTAAAAACCGACAGACTGAATGACACTCTTGAAACCCTTCGTACCAGATTATCTACTGAGCTTCAGTGTTTCTACACGCAACTGGTAGATACTAAAAGAAGTTGGACAGTATGTCTCTTTACCTTCCTCTCCGGTGTCTCCGCTGGCTCTTTCCAAAGTCCCGTTCAGCAACAGAAAAGACAGAAAAAGGAGCAAACGTCCACATTTTGCCGGTGATATTTGACCATTTTTCTGCCTGTGTTTACTGTACATCCCTGTGACCCTCGGTACCACCGACCGTCCTCCTTTTCCTCGCCGTTGTTCAACTCTGCCTCCCTCTCTGCCTCCCCCGAGCGTCAAACACGACAGAGTAGAATGCAGCACTTCCTGTATGTACCATCAACATAAAGGTACGACGAAATTATCCAAACCACAATTGAAAGCGAACACTGGCCATTTTAGCAATTAGGGGATAAAATAAAGTATTTTCTTCATTTAGAATTATAATTTGAAAACAACAATTAGCTAAGACTGTGGCATTTGTCAGGTAACATAATTACAAGAGATGTGTTATTTATCTCATAATAATTCTCTTTAATATTACAGCCTACAAAATTTCAGCATTAGCATTGTCTTTATTTGGTTTATTATCCTGAATTTCCTAGGATTGATAAAGTGTCTATCTATCTATCTATCTATCTATCTATCTATCTATCTATCTATCTATCTATCTATCTAATCTAATCTATCTATCTATCTAAGATTTACTTAATGAATGTAAAGCAGTAGCAAACTCTAGGAGCGCAGAAATCACAACTTTATAGTTTCAAAAGTCAACACTTTTCAAGTAATAAAAAAAAACTTGAACTGAATTTCAGTTCAGGAAAGAAAAACTATAGGAAAAGAGTTATCGTTCACTCAGCTTTGTTTTATTCATGCACAAAGTCAACAAGAGGTTAACAGTCAGCAGTTAAGTCCACCAAAGACACTACAGGGCACTTAAATACTGTCAACTATAATATTAAATGCTTTTATTGTCTGCTTACATGCTAATGTTTTCTTCACAGCAGAAAGATTTCCCTAGGCATTTTGAAAAATTGTGTACTTGACAATTTATGCTTTTATTTTGAAGTCAAAATCAACTCTCATCCGGTCATTTTCTGACTGCGTTTAGCTTGACACCGTTTGGCACGCCACAAAACCAGTCCTGGATTTGGCTGATGATGCTTCACGATTTTTTGTAAAACTCTTTGATTTGAATCCACAGAAAGACTTTCCTTAAAGTCACGTTCGTCTTAGTCACAAAAATGTGTCAAAATATGTTGGTTTCATGTTTCAGCATTGAAAAAAAAATCATCAATTGTATGAGGAGCTGATGATCAATCATACAAAAAATAAATACATAAATAAAAAATGTTGCCGTGATTCCAATTAAACAAATCTTTGCATGCCGAAAAGACTGTCATCAAACCTCCACTGGAAGGTGTTTTGTCTGGTTTAAAGGGGGGAGATAGTACGATGATGATGGTACAGTGCCTCCCTTTGCTCTAATGTGTATAAATTATTGCTTATCAGTTTGCATAAAGTCAGGAAAATGAGACAGGATGAATTATGCATCGCAGTTCCCTGCGATGCATAATTCCATCTCCATTTTCAATTTGGTCGCCATTTACTCACATCCAAAGATCCCATTATATATTTAGATTATAGGACACAGGGAACTTCACTGAAACAGAACAGCTCAGTGTAAAAGGCAAAGGCATTTCTCATTTTTAAAATCACTCATTTATAGTCCCCAGAGTCCCAAACATAAATTAATTTTATTCCTGTACAAACAAATAAATATTTTTTTTGTACAAAGTAACAAACAAAATAAAGTGTAAATTTACGTTTATTGTTCAAAAGAAGAGTTAACCCTGTTAACAGTAACAGTAATTTCTATAGCCTTTCATTGAGTGTTTTTATAGGTTTTCTTATTTCCTGTTTTGTGATTAGACTGGCTTTTATTTTTGAAAACTACCCACTGTTATTTACGTACTTCCTGTGGTGCCCAGAGAAAGATGGTAACTTAACTACAAAGGTAGAAACAGTGAAAACCATAAATAAAGAGAAACACGGTTAAATTAGAGCACAAACAGTAAAATATGAATGTTTAGCACCCCTTGAAGAGGCACAAGGTTAGTATTTGTCGGAACACTGTTATTGTAAGAGCCATATTTGTATTGCTTACAATAGTTAGTAGTTTTCCTTTAAAATGTTGAACTGCTCCTTTAATTATGCTGCACAGTAGCTTAGCTCTCAGACCAGGTTAAGCAGCCTAAAGAGCAAGACATTTTTTTGACGATACCTGAGATTGAATCTTGTAACTTTGCTTTTTGCTTTTTAAGTAAAGTTATTTTTTGAACGGAGTTACTGCCTCTGAAGATTCTTTTTGTGTCAAGCTTATTGCCAAGAAGACTGCTTAATAGTACTGGTAAAGCGGAGTACTGGTAGGAAGAAAGATTGCCGCTACAGTTACAGTATGTTAAGTTGTGGTTTGTGCTTTTAAAGTAGTTTTTGAACTTAAAATAACTTTTCTTTCGCTTTGATTTATGTTCATGTTAGCTTAATGTGAGCTAGTGTCAGGCCATGGTATTCCAATGAAACTATGATAAAATAACTCATGTATTTTTGTTTTTGTGTTTTTTACTCAGCTCTTACGTTGATTTTGGAATTGTTTCAGTAAATCTGAAACCATCAGTCAAGTGTCAGACCATCTTTCGGAGGGATTGCTACATTATGACTTTGTAAAAGGTGATAACTTATGTGAATAATTTGACATTTTTCAAACAAGACAAGTTGTGGACAAAACAGTCTCAAAGGTACAAGATAATAGTTTGACAAAACATATTTTAGGACATTTAAGGCTTCAAACTCATTCCTTCTTTGCAGCTTAATAGTTGTATTTTTTCATGTTTTCGTCTGTTTATGAGCTTGTAACTGTCGAAATTGTGAACCTTGATGAAGGAGGATGCCTATTATTGAGCTCCTTATTCTTTAAGCTCCTCAACTCAAGAATAATGTTTGGGGAATATTGGCTTCTGTTTTGTTCTTGTATGATAAGATAGAGTTGTCCAAACGAGCATGGTAAGTTTTTGCCTCCTCTCCTTTTCTCCACGCTCCCCAACCAGCCTCAACCCTAATACACAGACCCAAACTATTGCAAGCTTCAGTTGTCGACATTACGAAGGAGTTTGTGTACTGTGATGACTACCTCTCTTTCTTTTGCCTGCATTACCACCACAGTTAATTCAAACACTGAGCTGTACACCTGTAGCCACACTAAATAATAAACATTTTGTGCCACTCCAGTTTTAAAATCCTTCCTCCCAGTGGTATGTTTTTTATCGTTCTGCCCTCTCTGTCTCTCAGCTCTGTGCAAAAATCAAACAATCTGAACCGCTTAATTTCTCACTGGCTGTGTTGCCCTCAGCTCTGCTCTATCTGGCCACAGACAAAATGCCATAGCCTGGTCTGGTGCAGAAAAGCTATCTGTGTCCTCCAGGGGACTTAGATCATGTGCTAGTGAGCTGCTTGTGTTACGCCCATGAAGTTGCATACTCCAGGAGTGCCTGTGAGGACAAATAACAAAGGCACTGTGGGTGAGCTGGTCTTCAGTTGCTTTACTTAAAAATGTTAACTGCCAACTAAATCAATACATTAACCACAATAATCACAATAATCATAATTACTCTATTTCAAAAATGCAAAGAAAAACTATTCACCAGATATTTACAATGTTAATTCTATATCATTTTACTATTTATAATTATAATCTTTACCTATATAAACAATCATCTTATTCCCCTTTATATATGAAATCACAAAATAATCATATTTACAATGTATCTATAAGAAAATCTCGCTCTTCCTAATTCTGCAGCACCGCAGCCTGAGCGCTTGCTAGTTGCCTAGCAATGGTAAACTGCGCTGTGCTGTTAATAAGCTGCGGCTCGCAATGTAGCTGTTATATACCGTTAACTAACTGCCCAGTTAGAAAAAAAACAAATTAACAAAACTATCGGGACCTAATGACAAAATATACAAAATATAAATGACAAAAAACTGTAACATTAACTTTCACACACACACATCTACCATCGGAGGAGTGCAAACTTCACCTCTCACTCGCTTCTGCTGACACCGACAGTTACACATTTAACATATAAGTAAGATTATCGAAAGCACATAACAATACACAAAACAGAAAACACACAATATTTACAACATGTACGACCCTTTTTCATCTAATTTATCCAACTGTGAGGACAAATAACAAAGGCACTGTGGGTGAACTGGTCTTCAGTTGCTTTACTTAAAACCTGGACTGCCAACTAAAGATTGCAGCTCGCCCACATCTTATATAGCCTCACAGGTGGTCTCGTGCCTGGAATACGAATGTTTAAAATCTTAAGGGGGGTGTCTGTAAAAATATAAAACATATATACATATAAACAACACTCATTAATAAGTGGGCAATTAAATTAATAAATAATATTAAATAACTATCCTATTTGCCACACTTGCTCTGTAATGTTGGGACTTGCAGCACTCAGAGTGTGCTGACAGGCCAGGATGAAGCCCAAAGTCGTGCCTGTGTCATGCCCGCTCTCTTTGACTTTGGAATTATGGTGAGGATTTAGACTTAGCTGGCAGGACAGGCTGCGGAATGAGATGGATTTATTTCACCTCATCTGGAAAATGTCTCCTCTGCCGTTTGACCACTTCAGTGAGTCTTTATCCTGCCGGTGGGAGAGTGGATGCTTCGCTCATTCTCTGAGCCACGGCACAAATGGTGTTGTTGTTACTCGGCTCTGGGGGGATACTGTCACCGCTATTCACAATGAAAGGTCAAAATTTTAGACCCAGACACATTCACACTGCCCAGGGAGAGAAAACACTGTGCCAGCCAAAGGCATCAGAGAGAGGCCTGTAACAGCCACAAGTCTTTCGGAATATACTTCTACATGTGTTCATATTGTTTTTGTCCTGAAACACTGAATAAGGTAGCATTTAAAGTGTTTCAATGACGCTGCATGGAAGACAGAGACGTTAGGGAAGAATTGGAGCTGAGGTTGTTGCTAACCTTTGTGTTGATTGTTTCTCTCATAACTTATGAACCAGACATTCAGGAGGTTTTTACAGGCAGCTGAGGTAGCTTTATTGTCATTGTAAGCTTGGCATACAACGAAATTTGGAGCACAGCTTCTAAATTGGTGCATATGAATAAAACAACACAATAACACACAGAATAATTCCAAATTAAAATAAATAGTATAAATAGAAGAAAGTATGTACAAACATTAAGATGTTGAGGTGTCTTGGTATTGCACACTAATAAATAGTATAAAATGCAATATTGCATGAGTAGATGACAGTGTGGGATGAATAATAGTTGGTGGATGATTATTGCATAGTGTTTAGTGTGTTAATGGCCTTGGAGTCTGTGCAGTACAAACTGAGGAAAAAGCTACCTGAAGACACTTTGCAATTTTCTTATAGCCTCTCCTGCTTTGTGGGGTTCAATTATTATAATTTTCAGAGGCAGATGCTTCGAGGAGCTCAGGGTTGCTGATTGTTGGGGCAAGGTTTGAGGAGTATTTGTAAAGAAAAAAATGTGTCACTTCACCTTTCCTAACGATGATTGTGAACAAGCCACAGTGCTAACAAGCTAATTAAGGTCGGAGACCTTGGTAAGTCATCTAAGATCTCGCATTCCTGGAGGGGCCCAAACTTTTGTATGGTGCTCAATAAAAATAAAACACTAATTGTGCTTAAAATTTTGATTCATGTTTATGCATTTTTTTGTTTGATCTGTTCATATTCTACTCAACTTTTTACAATAACTAAACCAAGGATGCCCAATCCTTTGCATGCTACAGTAGTGAGATAGGTAGTGTGATGTCATGAGAGGTTTGACTCACAGAATGTCTGGCATGGGCATCAAGAACACCACAACACAAAACGTTTCAAAACAAATCAAGTCTTTTACTGATGTTTTCCAAAGTTATTAACAAAAACAGGGCTTTTTGTCACATTGAAAACAGTAACAAATCAACTTAAATACCTTCTTCAGATTCTCACAAAAAGTCTCTCTGGCAGTGTAACTTAAATGTCTCTCAAAAATAGTTCTCAATCCATCATACATTTCCTTGATTCAACACATTACCCACTGGTCTGCAGTCCACGTCCTCCAAACACTTCCCCCCCCTATTTGTCTCTCTCTGGGCTTTAGTAGGCTGTGTCCCAGCAGTGAATCAGACTCAATCCTTAACAGCTGTGCTAAGTGGGTAATTTCCACTCCTATAGTCTCTCTTCCCTGCCACCAGGTGGGGACAAAGCATTCCTCTATTTGTTATGGGGGTTGACCGCAGCCATCGGAGAGGAATGTATTTACCACCCAGGACACACCCTCTCGTGACATCAGCCCCGCCCCCAACCCCGACGTCCTCGGCGGGGTGGAAGAAGTGAAGAGGGCGTCACGCCAGGAGAGGGCATCAGCATTAACATGGTGCTTGCCAGCCCTGTGAACGACAGAAGAATTAAATGCTTGCAAGCTCAAAAACCACCTCGTCACTCTACCGTTGGTCTCCTTGTTCCTGGCCATCCACTGTGAAATGGCACCCCAGGAGGTAGAAGCGCAGCGTCTCCAGGGCCCATGTCACAGCCAGGCATTCCTTTTCTACTGTTGAGTAGTTCACCTCCCGTAGAAGCAACTTCCTGCTGAGGTAGAGTATGGGATTTTCCGCACCTTCATGTGTCTGGGACAGTACAGCACCCAGCCCTACCTCTGAGGCATCCGCCTGGACAATGAAGTCCTTGTCAAAGTCTGGGGCCACAAGGATTGGTCCGGAGCACAGGGCCTGTTTCAGGTTGTTGAAAGCCTCCTCGGCTTCTGGGTTCCACTTCACCATCCGTGAATGACGCTTGGTCGTCAGCTCCGTCAGGGGTGCAGCTAGGGTGGCAAAACCAGCAATAAATCGTCTGTAATAGCCAGCCAGGCCCAAAAATGATCTCACCTGCTTCTTTATGAGTGGGCGTGGCCAGTCCTGGATGGCCTGCAGTTTTGCTTCCTGGGGCTTTACTAGGCCCCTTCCTATGGTATACCCCAGGTAGTTGGTCTCGCCGAAGGCAAGTCTGCATTTCTTGGGGTTTTCCGTTAGTCCTGCTTCTCGGAGAGAGTCAAGTACACTTTGCACCCTGGGTAAGTGGCTGTCCCAGTCTGGACTCTCTATTACCACATCATCCAAATATGCTGCTGCGTATCTTTTGTGTGGCTTGAGGACCCAGTCCATCAGGCGTTGAAACGTGGCAGGTGCCCCCTGGAGCCCGAATGGGAGCATTCTGTACTGGAAGAGGCCTTCCGGGGTAACGAAGGCTGTTTTCTCCTTAGATGTTGGGGTAAGGGGCACCTGCCAGTAACCTTTTGTGAGATCAAGGGTGGTTATAAAACGAGCATGACCTAGGGAGTCAATCAGGTCATCCACTCGTGGCATGGGGTAAGCATCAAACTGTGACACATCATTGAGCTTTCTATAGTCATTACAAAACCGTATTGACTTATCTGGTTAGGGAACAAGTACAATGGGGCTTGACCATGCACTCTGGGACTCCTCAATAATTCCCAGCTCCAGCATCTTTCCGACCTCTTTTTGTATGGACGCTTTGTGGGCCTCGGACACCCTGTAAGGCCTCTGGTTTACCGTTTTGCCTGGTTAGGTCCGTATTTCATGTTGGACCAACTGGGTGTGGCCAGGTAGGGAGGAGAAGACGTCTTGATGGCGATCCACCAGCTCCAGAGTCAGCTGACGTTGGTGTGGGGACAGATCTGGGCCCACCTGGACTTCTTCTCTAGCCGGTTCCTTGGATTCTCTGGGGAGGAGAGAACTGAACAGGGCATCTCTAGCATACCATTTCTTCAGCAGATTAACATGGTAAATTTGTTCTGGTTTTCTCTTTCCGGGTTGCCTCACCTTGTAATTTACCTCTCCCACACGCTCAATTATCTCATACGGCCCTTGCCAGGTGGCCAGAAACTTACATTCAACCGTTGGAAACAGTACCAGGACAGGATCTCCTGGGTTAAACTCTCTGGGCTGGGTAGGTCGGTTGTAGGAGGCTTGCTGCTGCCGTTGGGCTGTTTGCATGTGTTCCCGTACTATCGGGTAGATGGCTTTCATCCTATCTCTCATGGCCTCGACATGCTCGATGAGAGTTCTGTGTGGGCATGGCTGCTCCTCCCAGGCCTCCTTGGCGATGTCCAGCAGCCCCCTGGGTCTGTGGGAGTACAAGAGCTCAAAGGGTGAGAAACCAATGGAGCCCTGGGGCACTTCTCTTACCGCAAAGAGCAGGTAGGGGAGCAGTTGGTCCCAGTTGCGTCCATCCTTGCTGATTGCCTTCTGGAGCATGGGCTTGAGTGTTTTGTTAAAACGCTCCACTAGGCCATTCGTTTGGGGATGGTACACTGAGGTCCTCAGCTGCTTTACCTTGAGGAGGGCACATAGGTCCTTAGTAACCCTGGACATGAATGGGGTCCTGTACCTGGGCAGTTCCATACTGGCCTGTGAGAGTTGGCAGCCCCCCGTTTCCTTGCTCACCTTCACCGCTGGATTACAGGATACTGTCCTGGCCACTCTTCTCCTCTTCATTGTCTGGGGCTGACACTGCCTCCTCTGGGGAGCTCCCCACACCTGCAAGGGCATACTCTGGAGACCAAACATCCTGAGATGGTGTTTGGACAATGTTTGGTTCAATGTTGGTGAGTCTTACCTCTATGTTTTTGAGGCTCCTGGGCTGATTGCTCTTGGATGTCTCTCCACAGCAGGTGAAAAGTTGGACAGTTACACCCGACCAGCACTAGGACTGGGAACGGTGTCAACCACCCCAGCCAGGGTATGTATGTGCGCCCTGGTGGTGGTCAGGGTCAGCTCTGTAGTGGGGTACTCCCTGGTGTCCCCGTGAACACATGAGACTTCAATTACCTTCTCTGAGGTCAAACGTGACGGGTCTTACTAATGACTTATGCACAAGGGTGTCGTTGCTACTGGAATCAAGTAACGCTTCTACATCATTACCATTTAGAGTTACCGGGCAAATCAGACGGCGATCTCTGGGGTTGTCAGTGGCCTCTAAAAGTGAGGCATACAGGTGGGTATGTCAGCCGGAAGATGATTCGGTGGTCGGCATGGGCTCATTGGGTTTCTGGCACTGCCAAGAGCTGTGACCCAACTCACCGCACCGAAAACACTGTCAGGGCTCACCTTCTCCAGGGCCTCTCCACTGGAAAGACTGGCCCCCAGCGGCTCTTCGAGGGCCGGCTACTGGATTGGATGGGCTGTGGGTCACCTCCTCCCGGCTGTACCGGGGATGCACTCCTGGACTCCCTCCTGGAAGTGTGTAGCATCTCTACTGAGGCCTGGTATTGCTCTACCGCCTCTACCAACTGCATGGCAGTGGACAACAGTTGTTGGCTGTTGGCACCCAGGACACACCCTCTCGTGACATCACAGTAGGTACGTACTGTAGGTAGGTAAGAAGGTACGTACTGTAGAGAGGTAGGTAGGGGGTAGGTGGGTAGAGATTAGACGTGCATTTTCATTAAGATTGGGACAATTCATGTCCTGGGAAAGAATATTCATTTTCAGTGACAGTCGTTCAAGAAAAAGAACAATCAAGGAGAGGTGGCCACCCTAGGGGAGGGGAGCTGCAGAGTTAGTTTGTCACTGCAACTTACACCTTTCACATTGCACAGTCATTTGAGCCATTGCTGATATCAGAAAATATTGATTAGTGCAGCTTTAACTTTTTATTATGATTCTGCCTTGTGGGCTTTACATAGGTGATATTGACCTCAGACACATCCTCATTTATTCTGGCCTGACTGTTGTTGGCAGAATCCATTACTGTCCATATAATGTGATGACTTTTATTGATTAACACACAGTCATAAATGTAGTTGAGAGAATTAGGCGTTTAGAATTTACAGATACGACAGCTTTTTATGCTGTTGGCATTCTGCCTTTTAAATATTGAAAAGCTGACAGCAGAGACAGACAGAAGGGGAAATCCAACAAAGCTGGAATCAAACCAGCGACACTGTGATTACACAGCAGACCACCGGGTCACACAGAGATAGTGTTTCTTTGGAACTGGAGTGGATGAAATTCAAGTCAGTTTTAGATGTTTTGCATAAGAACAAAATGATGTCTCAGTGATTATGTCACAATAATGATCAATCAGAATGCCATGTTATTCATTATCACTACACAATTAGGGGAAATAATGAACATAGAATAAAGCCTATTTGCATCTATCATGTATCCATATAAACAGATCCTGATGTTTTGCCCACATGATTCTTATCTGTAGGTGAGGTACTGCAGACTTAAGACACAGAAGACACACTGTAATGAATGAACAGATGTTACCTACCTAAACCTATAAGTTTATAAAAGTTGTGATGAATGAAGCTGCAGTCTACACATAGAAATTTTTCCTTTAAGCTTATTCATAACAGTTCATGATTAGCTTGACGTTGTAGTGCTGTGCTCGTGTAAAACCAACTGCGGGGGACAATGGATATTGAAATTGTAGATTTTCTACATGATTAAATCTTGTTGAATAGGTAGTGTGATGAAGGATGTCTGCCCCATTCTCATGGACACGATATCTCAGTAACACAGATATTCTTTAAATTTGGCACAAACATTCACTTGGACTTGAATTGAACTGATCAAAGGTGAATTGGTGGTCAAAGGTCATGATCACGTTGACCTCACAAAACATGGTTTTGGCCTCTTGAATGTGGTATCTCAAGTCCACCTTGAGGAAATGTGTTTAGATTTGGCACAAACACTCACTTGGACTCAAGATGAACTGATTAGATTTTGGAGGTCAAAGGTCAAGTTCACTGTGACTTCACAAAACACGTTTTGGCCATAACTCACAAATTCATACACTAGATTGGGAGTCAAGTGACCATGCGCTGGATGATGGCTGCCTGATAATCGATTCTAGCCATCGTGGCAGATAAACTTCGTAAAAGTTGACCTGGAGCTTCTCCGTGAGCAGGTGGACGACCTTGACTCCAGAAGCTGCCGTAACAACTTGGTTTTTGTGGGCTTTCCTGGCGCCCTTTTTTTAGCTGAAGTGATCCCAGAAGTCTTAGGGCACGACTTTACCAGGGGTTTGGAAAAAGAAAGAGCCCACCGGGTGCTTGCACCGTGCAGAGCGTAAGGCCAGCTACCTAGAGCCATAATGGCTTGGTTCCTAAGATATGAAGACTGCGATCAGATTATGCAGGCAGCCCAAAACAAGGGAAAGTTGATGTGGAGAGGACACCATATCATGATTTTTCCTGACTACTCCAAGGCAGTGAACGAGAAACGCAAGCGGTTTAAACAGTGCAAGCAGATGCTCCATGAACACCGCATGGGTTTTTCCCTGTGCTTCCTGGCTGTATTTGTCATCAATCCCAAGGGTGAAGGAGGATGGCGCTGGGAGTTTCATGATCCCAAGGATGGACACATTTTTTTCCCCCGCACACTTAATGGATCCAAGTATGCTCACCGCCATGTGGTATTTTTTATTTCAATTTTTCTACCCTTTTGTTGTTATCTACTGTGCAAATGAAGGGTAACTGTTTTTCCCTACACTGTGATTCGGGTTTACATGTGTGTAAATTTAACCTGTTTTAATATATCCTGGAGGTGTGGGCCAGTTTGCTCAGATTTTTGGAGCTTTGCTGTATTACAGACTTAGCTATCCTGCTTTTGGTTATATACCTAGAACCGCAAAGGTTTCGGTTCTTTAACCCTCCTCTTGTGTTCGGGTCGTCACCGACCCGTTTTTAGGTTTTAAACGCATAAAAGTACCACATAATTATGTTTATTGCCTCAGGGCTTCTTGACTTTGTCAGAATCCTCTCCCTCAACAAAATAAAATACTTTTTTTTTTTTTCACTAAATTTTAAAATGCTCTGGTTGAAATTATGACCTTTGTGTTGTTCGGGTC
>NW_019525247.1:2471133-2472122 GCF_002814215.2 Seriola lalandi dorsalis
ACTTCCTGTTACCCTTAGACGATTTCTGGGAACGTAACAACGGTTCACAAAAGCATCTCTCAGTGTGCCTCCAGCTGTCCCATCTGGTTGCAGTGGTGCCAGTGGTAGGTCAGGGCCTGTCACCCAGTATGATGCCATCTGGGGGATTCTGTTGGAGGTGTGTACAAATATGGCTCTCCCTCAAGAACCTTGCATCATGGACCGATCCTGGCCATTTAACAACAGAGTTGATGAGCTGGAGGTCTGCATTTGCCACAAGTTGCACTTTGATGCTGCGCTACCCTTTCCTGTTCACAAACTCCCATTCCCTTTCATGGGGTGCTTGGATGTGAACATGGGTGCAGTTTATCACCCTGACATCGTTTGGCATCCTCATCATTTCAAAGAACAAACTGGTTGACAAGGCTGGCTAATGCAGAAGACACTTTATGTACTACAGTGCTGA
The DNA here is from genome assembly GCF_002814215.2 of Seriola lalandi dorsalis. Classification (NCBI taxonomy): domain Eukaryota; kingdom Metazoa; phylum Chordata; class Actinopteri; order Carangiformes; family Carangidae; genus Seriola; species Seriola lalandi. Next base: position 2,471,579 of record NW_019525247.1, read on the forward strand.
TAGTGGACTTGCGCGCACACACACACCATCTCCAGTGACTTGATAGAAGGATCTACATGCATAGAAACGCAAAGCCATCAGTATTTGTTCCTCCACAGTCCATGCATAGCTTTTTGTAGTGGTGTGTTCCAGTTGTGGCTGTAGTAGATTGACAATGAAACCAATTTCAGCCCTCACAGAATCTTCTCACAGTTCCCTCATCTGTGTAGTCCTGCAGTTGGTTTGGGAGTGCAATGTGCACCCTTTGGCTGTATTTCCTCCTTTGCCTCTGTAGACGGTGAACAACACATGCCATTTTGTTTGTATGGTCCATCGTTAGGACAACTGCTTTCAAGACACCTTAACCCTCCTCTTGTGTTCGGGTCGTCACCGACCCGTTTTTAGGTTTTAAACGCATAAAAGTACCACATAATTATGTTTATTGCCTCAGGGCTTCTTGACTTTGTCAGAATCCTCTCCCTCAACAAAATAAAATACTTTTTTTTTTTTTCACTAAATTTTAAAATGCTCTGGTTGAAATTATGACCTTTGTGTTGTTCGGGTC
>NW_019525247.1:2472765-2473402 GCF_002814215.2 Seriola lalandi dorsalis
TAAAGTGAAAAATAAATAAAACAAATTTATTCAAGACATGTGTTCTAATACCCCCCCAGTAATAGTCAGATAATACAACAACCTTTGTTTATGTATATGATTCCTTGAGGTTCATTTTACCATTTTTTAAAAATAGAAATCGAGGGGTATACTGACAAAAAGAGGCCCAGAGGCCCACACCAAAAATATTAAAACCAATATTTTCATGGATTAGAAAGCCTAACAAGGTAATCAAGAGATGAGAAAAAAAATTGGATGAGAGAAAACAGTTTTTAGCGTATTTTAGAGCCGATTTAACATACGGGTCAAAACTGACCCGTGAACATAAGGGAAGGTAACAGGAAACGAACACAAGAGGAGGGTTAATAAGACATTAACTGTACTTGGCTTCCAAAGAAGTCAACCAGCAATGTCGAGATAACTGCAACAAGCAAAATGAGACTGTGGTGCAACTCAATAGCTCCTGTGGCTAACAATTATTAGCGTAGTGTAGGATCTGAAGAAAAACCGTGAAGCTGGATGCAGAACTCAAAGCAAACCTCTCTACATCTTTGGAGCCCTCCCTTACACCTACAGCTGAGTCCAAAAGTTTAAGACCACTTTGCCATTCCAGACTTTTGGACCCAACTGCTGACAT
>NW_019525247.1:2473452-2480183 GCF_002814215.2 Seriola lalandi dorsalis
ATCGAGGGGTATACTGACAAAAAGAGGCCCAGAGGCCCACACCAAAAATATTAAAACCAATATTTTCATGGATTAGAAAGCCTAACAAGGTAATCAAGAGATGAGAAAAAAAATTGGATGAGAGAAAATAGTTTTTAGCGTATTTTAGAGCCGATTTAACATACGGGTCAAAACTGACCCGTGAACATAAGGGAAGGTAACAGGAAACGAACACAAGAGGAGGGTTAAATTCATAATCTGAAACAACATGTTATGTAGTTTGTTGATTAGGTGTTAACAGTTATTAGGGCCAGTATACAATAATGTTGCTAAATATATTAATGTTAATTTTCATCTGCTGACCCAAGACGTGTCTGTTCATCTCTAAGTCAGTACTTTTATCTTCTATCACTATCATAAATGAGAGCGGGTGTCCCAATGTGTAACATGAACGTTACTTAATGTTCGCTCTACTGGCTGCAACATTTTTTCCACGATGGTTTGATCTATAAAGGCAGCTTTTCTCTACGTGTCACAGACCATAGTATGTTTAGTTTAAAGCTTAACGCAGTGCCAATGAACATGCTAGAGTTTGCAGTTCTTGTGTTACATGGATGTTCTTTTAAATGTTATATTGGTGTGTTTTTGTTTTCCTATGTTGTGTGTAGCTTACATCAGTTTTTGGCAGATATTGAGATAAAAGGATACATAATCATGCCATGCGCAAAATATGCAGTCACATAATAAGGGTTTGTGTTATCTGAGCCTAAATGTAAAGGGACTAAATTCACCTATTAAAAGGAAAAAAGTGGTATCCTATTTTAAGTCAAAGCACAAAGTTGGATTTCTTCAGGAAACGCATTTATTAGATAATGAGACAAAAAAACTGTGTACTGGATGGGTGGGACATGTGTCTGGAGCATGTGGGTCTAGTCACAGTAGGGGAGTCGCTATCTTGATTAATAAACACCTGCAATATAAATGTTTTAAAGAGACCAGAGATGACTCAGGGAGGATTTTAGTAATGTTAGGAGAAATACAGGGCCTTACCGTAGTTCTGGCCAATGCCTATGCTAGATGACCCACCCTTTTTAGGGCTTCTGGAATGTAAATTAAATGAGATGGGTAATTACCCAGTGATCATGGGCGGAGACTTTAATCAGGTGTGGGACCCAGTCCTGGACCGGCAACCCTATATACTTCGACACGGTAGATCGGTTAACATACTAAAGGACATGTGTAAGGGTTTGGGTCTTGTAGATATGTGGCGCCTCCATAATCCAACATCCAGAGAATATACATTTTACTCTCCGCCTCATGGATCACTATCTAGGATTGACTACTTTTTTATTTCTGACTTCATTGTATCTTCCGCATAATCTTGTAGCATAGGCAGTATACACATCTCAGATCATGCCCATGTTTCAGTTAACATCCTCCCTAATATTAAGTATCATAGGATGGAGAATGAATTCAAGCTTTCTCATGGATACTGTTTTCAGAGAAACCTTACAAGCCCAAATTACCCTATTCAAAGAAACCAATTTACCTACAGCTCCTTCAATGGGGGTAGCATGGGAAGCCATGAAAGCTTTCCTTTGGATTTAGCATCCAACATGCTACATATAAGAAGAAACAAACCATGGTAAAACAAATTGAATTAGACAAGCAGATTCAGACAGCAGAAAATACCTATAAACAGGACATGTCATCCACCAAGTTAACTTCATTAACTCATCTCAAATATCAGTTCAACACTGTTCTCACTGAGAAAGCTGAGTATGCCCTATTTAGAGCCAGACAGAAACAGTTTGAAGAAGGGGACAAAGCAGGAAGAATGTTGGCGAGATATATACAACATAGAGAGAGTATGAGTGCCATCCCTGCGATTGAAGATCAGGGGGGGAGCTTGTTAACCAATCCAAATAGTAATGATATTAGAGCCTTCCTTAGCAGTCTAAGTCTTCCTACTCTAATAGAAGAACAACATGACTTATTAGATGCACCCATCACTGTAGAGGAGGTGGTAGGGGTTATTGGCAGCCTTCCTTCTGGTAAATCCCCTGGGCTTGATGGCTTCACAGCCAAATTTTATAAATGTTATGCTACTGAGTTGGTACCTTTACTCTCCAACGAGGCGTTTGAAACTCGCTGTTTGCCCCACTCTGATGGAGTCAGTTATCACAGTAGTCTTAAAGAGCGGTAAAAATCTAACAGACTGCAAAAAGTACAGGCCCATTTCGCTGCTCGGTTATGATGAAAAGGTGTTGTCAAAGCTTCTATCTTTGAGGCTCAATAAGGTTATTACTTCGCTGATTCATCCCGACCAGGTGGGCTTCCTCCCCAAACGTAGCTACACCGATTATATCAGACGCCTGATTAACATTATGTGGGCTACTCGTAATAATGATTCCCCTGCAGCCGCCATTTCTCTGGATGCCGAAAAGGCATTTGATAGGGTTGAGTGGCTCTATCTATTTCTCACCTAGAGTCATTTGGTTTCAGCAATAAATTTATCACCTGGATTCGGCTGCTGTATACTCATCCTAAAGCAGCAGTATTAACCAATGGCCTGATTTCACCCTGGTTTGTGCTTGGTAGAGGAACCAGGCAAGGCGACGGCATCTCCCCGGGCCTCTTGCGTTGGCCCTCGAACCTCTGGCCACAGCCATTCTCCTGGAACCGGAAATTTCAGGGTTAAAAATTGGCCAGTAGGTCCACAAACTTATGCTGTATGCGGATGATATACTCGTTTTTGTCTCTGAGCCTGAGCAGTCACTTTCTGCACTATTCAAAATTATTGATACATTCTCTTAAACTATAAAGGCCGGTTGACCAAGGTGGATTGGGTATTCCCAATCTATTACTATACTGTTATGCATATGGTCTCAGACATCTTGCCCACTGGTGTTTGCCCCCTGAGCGTGCTCCGCCCTGGTATTGCATTTAATGGACACTCTGTGAGGCACTCCCTCCCCTCCACTTTATCACAGGAATATTGTCTGATGAAGCGCAGACCCACCCTATACTTACTAACATGTAATTGATCTGGAAAAGAATTTCAATTAAGCTTAAATCTAACCCCCACCTGAATTCATCAGCAAGCATCTGGCTTAACCCCTAAGTTAGAAATAAAGAAGAAACCATTTCTTTGGAAGCAGTGGATAGATAGAGGCATTTTGGTGCTGGGGGATTTATATGAAAAAGGCATAATTAAATCATTCACAGCACTGAAGCAACAATTTGGTCTCCATCAGCAGCAGTTTTGGAGATATCTTCAAATTAGACACCTCTTAACTCAAACATTCGGCTCCACTTCAACTGCCCCACCAAATTCAGACGTTCTCTCTAATGTAGTTAAAATATTTGGTACTCACCATGAGGCATCCAAATATTATTCCATGCTTCTTGAACATGTTAATAGCCTGGGAGACTGAACTTAACCTATCCTTCACAGAGCAGGAATGGAATAATATTTTTTTTAAAAACTATAAAAAAATCATCTCTGGACCTCAGAACGAGATTAGTACAATTTAAAATAATAAACAGGGTATACTGGTCCCCTCCAGGTTATTTAGGGTGAATTTAAGAGACAGCCTGAATTGCTGGAGGTGCGGGGTAGGCATTGGCACTCTCCTCCACATGATGTGGTCCTTCCCTGTTGCACAAAACTTCTGGACAGCAGTACACGAGAATATCAATATTATCCTTAAATTAGACATCCCATTCTGCCTGAGCTTATTTGTATTGGGTTATCCTCTCCCTTTAAAACATCTACCTGCATCACAGGCAGACTGGTTCCAGACATCCCTCATGTTGGGGAAAAAACTTATTCTTACAAAATGGAAGGCGGTCTACCTGTTGCCAGTCAGGGTGTGGTTTTCTCAGCTAGGTATTGTGGCTGCACATGAGCGCCTTTACTTTAGGTTGACCAATCAGGTGGATAAATACAATGCTAAGTGAGGGAATTACATTTCCTTTATGAAAGGTCCCTAACACAGCAATACCACAAAATACTGGCCCGAATCTTTAGAAATTATCTTGAATCACGATACGTACCATTAAACTACCTTCACATCTGCCAAAGTACAGATCTGTATGTGTGTATGTAAATGAATATATTATATATGTTTTTTTGTTTTTTTTCCTATTGTTTTCTTCTAGTTAGTCTGTGTCAGGTGTGCTAGATTTGTTAATTGTTCATCTATATAATTTTGTATCCTGTGCATCTTGTCTGTTTTCTTATGGCCTTATGTTGAAGGCTATCTTATGTTTTGTCTTTCCTCTTGGTGCAAAAAACAAAAAAAACTACTGATTATATATTCGTACACTATTTATAATAATAAATAATTTAACTCAAATGTTTATAAGGATAAAATGAAGTGATGACATTTTATATCCAAAAGGTCAAAGGTCAACTTCACCGTGACATCATAATATTCTCCAAAAACACTTCTGGTCATTATTCAACACTATAACTCAGGAAGAGGAGATTGTTACCATATTTCATGATACTTGGCTGGTTGATGGAGGGAGCAACCGCAAGGAGGTGATTCTAGTTTCCATCAGTTATGATAATGTCCTAACCAACGACATGTTGACATCACGGCTACTTAGTCAGAAGGCAGAACAAATACCATAAGTAGTTTAGTTACATTATCGGAACCTCTTATCTGAAGGTCAATCTGAAAGTGAGACACCTGAAATGTCAGTAACAGCCACTTGTTCTGACCCCTAAACATGATCTTTATACAGTATAGTGCTGATTTGGAAATACTTATAACAAGTTTTCTCCTCCAGGTAACTCGGTCTTACCTGGGGATTTCATTAATACCTTGCTCATATTTCTTGCCTCATCCAAACATTAGAAACATTACTCTTCCCATGCTTAGAGACAGATTGACATTTATCCTGCAGTATCCGATCAGAATACACTACAATTATAAATTAGGTCAAGGGCTGCAGCCTCAGTGGCTTCTATCTTAAATACTCTGCGCTTGAATTTGGTTAAGAGTCTGTTTAACTTCACAGATCTCTTTTAATGGGCTTGTTTGGATCACATTTTGATTAACATAATGTGTTGGTGAACATGACTTAATGAAGCATTGAATAAAAACCTTGCAGCTCAGTCATGCTGACTCTTGATCAGTGTTTTACTCAAATACGCTTGAGCAGATGCTCTAATCACTTAGTCACCTTTTTGTTTTATTGATTTGAACTTGTCTGTTCACTCTCAGGTGTTTTTTTTGTACACAAATAATTATTCCTGCAATATTATGAAGCTCATTTAATTGATTGTTCACAGCGGGATTAGTGGTGATGAGAAGTTTCCATCCTCTGCTTTTCAAATGTGGATATTAGGGATGTATGGAGGGAGGTAGTCTGTCTTCCTTGTGTCACGCTTCACTTGGCTTTTGGTTGCACAGGTGGTGAGAGTCATAGGATTAAAAATAACCCCCACTCCTGCAGTTTGCCTATTGAGAGCATCCTGCTGCTTGAAAGCAAGGGTTTTTTTGTGGCTTAAGTGTTTTTTTCTGCTATGATATTTATGACAACTGAATGGTTCACCACTTCATGATGTAAGAGTTTGAAGGCGATCTTTGTGTTTCAAAACTGGCTACAAATGTAAATTCAGTTACCTTTCATATTTCAGTTGCTCCCGGTAAAAATAAAATACCTGTGCCACTGTACGTATATGAACCAGAAGACATCATCATTCAGTCTTTATAGGCTGGACCACGGCAGTGGGGCCAGCCTTATAAATGCAAATGTCCATGACTGACTGAGCAGTGGCCCCTGGCAAAGAAGTCCATCGAGGCATAGAACTCCCTACCACCACTACAACCACCACCACATGCATACTGTCTCCTAAACGCCTCACATGCAAGTAAGTAGACACTAGCAGCTCACATAATCAGGAGTAACAAAAGTGCACTGAGTTATGTTTTTATGGGAGGTTTAAGGGGGTTTATTGTTGTCCTTGCAAAATGTGCCAATATGAGGGGCCATCAGATGCCCCTTTTCCCCTTGGGGGCCCCAAGCATTTGCCTGGTTTGCCTCTCCTGACAGTGCACCTCTGTGACTGAGTGAGTGATAAAGTTCAGTAATAGAGTTACACCATTGGTCAGCCGAATGCCACATGACTGATTCATGAGTTTACACCATTGGTCAAGTGTTGGAGTTTCTCCATTGGCTGTTGCTCTTTCAAAATGAACTGGCACAAACTAGCTTCTATCTGGGGTGTTTATAGTCTGCAGTGTTGCCTACTAAGCACATTTATAGATTTATGTTGTTTTCACACTTGTTTAACACAATTTTACACATTGTTATCACATGGTGTGCACCCCAAACCTTCAGCAGCTGGTGTTAGAGTTTCCTCTTGAGTTATTATCCAGTACAGGGTTGTTTAAGAGACAAAATAGCTTTTTGAAAAAGGTCCCCTTTTCTACAAATATAACAGGTATTGTGAGATTTAGTTCTAAACATTCCTTGAGGCTAGTGAGCTAAGCTAACTAGCTAACCAAGTATACACCTGTTGGGTCTGAGCTCTATTAGTAACTGGAAATCATTAGTACTCGGCCTCACACGGGCGGCACCATTATGTTAACAGTACTCTACCTCATGAGCTGGACACCAAATGTGTTAGATTTCGGTTGTTTATCAATTTATTGGCTATCACAAATTAAGGAAATATTAATATTAAAAATATTAATATTAAATAATATCTTTAAAATGAATTAAAGTTCACGGGG
>NW_019525247.1:2480233-2489764 GCF_002814215.2 Seriola lalandi dorsalis
ATCTATCTATCTATCTATCCATGCACAGTTATTTATTCCATCTCTCTCTCTGTCCAGTTTTGGAAACTGTGTAGAGCTGCAGGCATCAAGTGCTTTCAACTGGAACGACCAGCGCTGTAAGACACGGAACAGATATGTTTGCCAGCATGGTAAGGCTCCTTCTGGGAGAGGGTGGATGAAAATGTGGGTAAGACGAAAAGGAGATTTCTCTTTTTGTACAACTTTACCACCAAGTGTGATCCGGGTGCAATCCTGCTAAGAGTTGGTAATGCTAACCACTGAGTTGCTGTGTTGTGTGAGGAACATTCGATATAAGCAAGTTGAACAGTTACAACTTGCCATTTCGATACAAAACCAAACAGACGATACACATTTGGCTTTGGGGTTGGCGGCATTTCTTCAACCTGCAGCAGCATGTCCACAGTCGAATTGCAAGGGAGACTGGCTTGTCCCCTTGTATTTCCCCCCAGAGGCTGGCATCCTACCATCTGTCCAGCACCAACTGCTTTCATGCAGAAAGCCACCACGCTCTGGGCTTCATGGTGAAACAGATCTGTCCCTCTCAAAGACCCATGGCCCTCCACCCATCCGTTAAAACAGAATCCAATGCAGGGAATATGGGCTGTCTCTTATACACATCTCAAGCCAAAAAGGGAAGAGAGAGAGAAGGGGTCTAGAAGACTGGTTTTGTTTGTGACACCTTAGGGGGTCACATGTCACACGCTGGCCCACACTGGCTGGCCAGTGGGGTCCGTGGGGGGGAAGGGTCATCCCCAGGTGTGAACCGTGAGGAACTGTGGGGTGTGAATTCCTTTGTCCAGTGGAGCAAAGAAACATTTGGTCTATTGAATGACTGAGTCCCAACACACCACAATACAGCTATAACCCTGTCTCCCTAGAAATGACTTTTCTATACAACTAAACTGCAACACCTAAACGTGTTGTAGGACACAGTCACTTGGTGGATCATGTTCAGAAGCAGCACAGTATTTGAGTGAATGAAGTACAGCAGAGTTGCTAGGAGGAGGTTTCCAAATCCTGCATCCAACTTGTGTGGTTTGTCGTGTTTGATGGTAAAACTGGATATGTCCTGCCAGTACAGCTCCGCTTGAAAAAATAGTAAGACTGAAAATTCTGGACAATAAGGGTAGACTCTGCTGTTACAATTCACTCAGCAAAAACATTCAAATCTCACATTTAGACCTGTTGAATTCCCAAAACAATAAAAAGTAAAATTAAACTTTGAATATTTGATTATCAGATCTACATGATTATATGCCCTGGTCTAAGCAATGGAAAAACACTATGATCTTTGAAATGAAAAAATTAAAATTATGTGTAATACATGGTTTGCATTCAGAGTGTTTATGAAGACTTGTGCCACACTGAACTCTGAATGTCGAACAGCTGGTGGTCACTGAGCTGGATTAAGCTGATTTGATGCTACTGGGTGTTGATAATAATAGCTGGGTGTTATAATTTAACTTGTACACTCAATACTCTTATCTTCGTCTTCGCCGTCTCCCACTTATTCGGATCCAGGTCGCAGGGGCCTCTCCCCAGCCATTTCCACCAGCTCCTCCAGGAGAATCCTGAGGCGTTCCAAGGCCAGCCGAGAGATATAATCCCTCCAGCGTGTCCTTGGTCGGCCCCGAGGCCTCCTCCCGGTGGGACATGCCCGAAACACCTCCCTGGGGAGGCATCCAGGAGGCCTCCTCACCAGATGCCCGACCCACCTCAAATTGCTCCTCCTCAATCTGAAGTTCAACTATCGACAGGACCCTCTTTTCTAGTACCCTGGCATAAACCTTACCAGGGAGGCTGAGGAGTGTAATTCCCCAGTAGTTGGAACACACCCTCTGGTCACCCTTCATAAAGATGGGGACCACCACCCCGGAGGCACTGCCCCCGATGTCCACACAATGTTGCAGAGGCATGTCAACCAAGACAGTCCTACAACATCCAGAGCCTTGAGATACCCAAGGTGGATCTCATCAACCTCCGGGGCTCCGCCACCGCGCAGTTGTTTCACTACCTCGGCGACTTCTGCCCCGAAGATTAAACCATCCATCCCCAGGTTGGGTTAGGTCTTGGCTCTGTTTCCTCCACGGAATACGTGTTGGTAAGTATTCCTTCCACCATCCGACTATATCCTCAGTTGACGTCAGCAGCTCCCCGCCCCCACTGTAAACAGTGTGAGTGAGTTGCTGCCTTCCTCCCCTGAGGCGCCAGACGGTTTGCCAGAACCTTTTTGGAACCGATCGATAGTCTTCCTCCATTGTCTCACCGAACTCCTCCCACGCCCGAGTTTTTGGCCCGCCTGTACCAGTCAGCTGATTCCGGAGACCCACAGGCCAACCACGCCCTGTAGGCCTCCTTGTTCAGCCTAACGGCTTCCCCCACCCCTGTTGTCAAACAGCGGGTACGGGGGTTACCGCCATGACTGGCCCCAGCTACCTTGCGGCCGCAGCTTGCAACAGCCGCCTCAACAATAGCAGAGCGGAACAAGGCCCATTCGGACTCAATGTCCCCCACCGCCCTGCGTTGAAAATCATCTTGACGGGTTCTTCCGCCAACCTTTCCCAGCAGACCCTCACAACCTGTTTGGGCCTGCCAGGTCTGCATGGCGTCTTCCCCCGCCATCTGATCCAACTCATCACCAGGTGGTGGTCGGTTGACAACTCTGCTCCTCTCTTTACCCGAGTGTCCAAAACATGCGGCCACAGGTCTGATGATATGACTACAAAGTCGATCATAGACCGGCGACCTAGGGTGTCCTGGTGCCATGTGCACCTGTGGACATCCTTATGTTTGAACATGGTGTTAGTTATGGCCCCGACCTGAAGGCGCAGGGACACAACCCTTCCGTCCACTGGGGTAAACTCCAACATACAGGCAGAGAGCCTGGGGGACACCAAAAAGCCCACCCCGGCCCTCCGCCTCTCACACAGAGCAACTCCAGCAAAGAGGAGAGACCAGCCCCTCTCAAGGACTTGGGTTCCAGAGCCGATGCTATGTGTCGAGGTGAGGCCGACTATATCTAGCTGGTATCGTTCAACCTCTTCCACAAGCTCCCGCTCCTTCCCCGCCAGAGAGGTGACGTTCCATGTTCCAAAAACCAGTTTCTGTAACTGATGATCGGACCACCAAGGCCCCCGCCTTAGTCTGCTGCCCAATCCACACTGCATCCGATCCCGCTGACTCTACATGGGTTCGAGCCCACTGGGAGACGAACCCATGTAGCTGGATCAGGCTGGGCCCAGCCGAGCCCCATGGGCCAAGGCCCGGCCAAGGGGCGCTCGCCCACGGGCCCCAACCCCAGGCCTGGCTCCAGGGCGGGGCCCCGGTGTCCCTCCGGGCCGGGTACTCAGGCTCTTGATATTTCTCATCATTAGGATCTTCTGAACCGTTCTTCGTCTGGCCCTTCATCTGGGACCAATCTGCCTTGGGAGACCCTACCAGGGGCAAAATGCCCCCGACAACATAGCTCCTAGGGTCATTAGGGCTCTCAAACTCCTCCACCACGGTAAGGTGACGGTTCAAGGAGGAGCAATACTCTTATATACTCAATAAATGCATCATGCCAAGCTTGACTTTGGTTGACCTTCATCTAGAACAAAACAGTCAGTTGTTGTCTCATCCTGTGGGGACTGGACATCATACTCTAGCATGTAAAGTCAGCACCCCTACTTCTTCCTCCTGTTTAGCCTCCAGGTAGTTACTGAGGGTGAATGGAGTTCAGTGGAGCTCCCTGTTAAACAGCTCCAGGACTCCAAGTGAAACAGATGCTACTTATCTTTTGTCAAACAAACCCAGCTCAGAGCGGCTGCATCTGTAATGACAGAGTGTTTATTTACCCCACAAGCCTCCTGACAGCTCCTTCCTCTTCACCGTGTACCCCTCTTAATGAAACTGGCTGTATTCCATCTATCCTCGTCCCTTTTGTAGATGAGTATTTGGCTTTTAAAATATATGCATATTATTCTCATGAGCAAATAAACAGCTGGCCCCATTTTTCTCCAAGTGCTTTGTCTTTTTTGTATTACTGTGGCTGTTTCTTCGTGTTTCTGAGGACTTTTTGTGTTATATTCTGTTTGATGGAGAGCTTAAGGCTTTCCTCTGCAGTTTGTTATTTTCAAGAGCAAAATAGACTTTAAAGTTGAAAAACTATGCAGAAGAAAGGGGACTGCATGGATTAATTTGAAGATTGCAATTTTACTTTTCCAATAATATTTCACAGACAAAGCTCTGCAGAAGCCAAGTAGGGGGTCAAGCTAAAAACCAGACAATGAAGTAAAAATAATAGCTCTACTCACTAAAAATTAAGAGAAAAGGCAAAAATCCTCATTAGCAGCCTCTTTACTCCCTATAATGAATTAGTGTTGGATGAACAACACTGATTTATGAGTTATGTGGGGCTGGAAATGAAAGGCCGTGGAGTTCAGTTCAAATGGGTCGATTCCACTTAGATCATGAATGTACATACAGTTTTTCCTAATGGCGCTACAGAAAAGTTCATTCTCTCTAAACCGTCAAGCCTTATTCTAAAATGTTAAGAATATTTTGTAGAACTGACATTATTTCATTGAGTTGTGCCTCTGCTATTTGAATGAGAAGCTATGGGGCTAACTCCAGGTTTGTTATTGTGGTACTGTTGTTTTAAGACTGTTGCATTTTACGTTTTGTTCAAATTTGCAGGGGCAGGGCAGAGTCACCATCTGGAGGTTTCCAGGGTGACTGACAGTCAACCGCTGACATTTGCTGACTCGTTAAACAAAGTTTTAAAAAAGTGTAAAGATGGGGTTGAGTTAATCCCATAGAGCCACAAAATATCCAAATTTACAGCAGAAATAAACATGTTTACACCCTGTTACAAAAGCAGTTTACATACATGGGATGGATATATGGATATGTTGGTTGGTAGGAAGGTAGATAGGTAGATAGGCAGATACCTCCCTACCTACCGGGATGGCAGTAGGGACAAAGGATTTCCTACACGTCTCTGTTCTGCAGTGCAGTGACGAGATGTTGGCTGCAGCTGTAGCTGCTTGTCTGTCTTGCCAGGATGTTGTGGAGAGGATGGTTTTTATTGTCCAAGATGGCCTCCATCTTACATTGCATGTGTCTCTCAACAACAGTCCTGAGTGAGTCCAGATTCCTGCTAAGCACAGACCCAGATTTTTTGACCAGCTTGTCCAGTGTCCTTGTGTTCATGTCTGACATGCTGCTGCCCCAGCAGACTGTAGTATAAAAAAGTTCATTGGCCACCAATGGCCTTACTACTACTTTTAAAACGTGACTGATAAAACGTGCAGCATTTCACTGCAGACATCAAAGGACCTGAGCCTCCTGAGGAAAAAGAGCCAGTTCTGGGGTGCACCACCTCAATGTCCTTCCCTTGAATGTTGACTTGCTGAAGGGTGGGCCTAGACCTCCGAAAGTTGATGACCATCTGCTTGGTTTTGGAGGTGTTCAGAAGGAGGCAGTTCTTGTTGCTCCATTCACTGAAGGCCATCGCCATGTACTCCTCTTCCTGCCTGTTCCTCCTGATACACATCAACATTGCTGTGTCATCTGAGAATTTCATGGATGTGGCTGTATTAAAGTCCACCATATACAGGGTGAACAAGAACAGAGCCAGAACAGTCCCCTGTGATCTACTGTATGCAAACGCCAAGGAGGCTAACACTGCTTCAGCTCTACGACCGCATGGCAGATCAGATCATAATCTAATTTTTCGCCAGCCTTCCTACAGACCCTGTGTACCGAGGCAGGCTGCAACCACCCACTCATTCAGGTTAATAAGATAATCTAGGTTTAGTTTGCAGAATGGTATTACATAAAACTGCTCTGGTTTCATAAAAAATTTGAATGTGCAAATTAAAGTACTCAGGGTATTTGCTGCTTGTGGGTGTATTGTTGAACTTTGGACAGAGCCAGGCCAGCTGTTTCCCCCTGTTTCCAGTCTTTATGCTAAGCTAGGCTAGCTACAGCCTGACTCCAGCTCTGTATTCTTGAGAAATAAAGCACAGCTCCCAAAATGTTGAACTTTCCCTTTAATAAAACAATAGTATTGGGCCCATACAGGCAAACTCATATATTGTACCAGTATCAGGGAATCATAATAGTCAAGATAACAAGGTTGTTTACAAGCACAGTGTTTCTGAGCCGCTGTTGACAGCAGATGGAAAACATCCGAACACTGGGTGTAATCTGTCAGCACCGTCTCATCATTGAGTTGCCAGTTCAAAACCACAAACACAAAGCTGTTAGCTGAATGTAGCCCAGAGAAAACACTCCTCTCTCTCCACCAGATAACTTATTTATACATGCCATATGGTTTCAGTGTTATGAGTGTTTGCTTTGTTGCCTCTGAAGAGATATCAAATGTGCGAGTGACATCCTGTGCTCGAAAGATAGAGTCAAACGTTTCCTTCCTCTCTGCTAATGTTATTAGCAGACCTGTCTGGGGAGTGTGACACACTTCTCACAACACAGGCCCAGTTTTATCAATCAGGGCTTAGCTGGATCCCCAAATGACAGAAACTCTGCCTAAAGCGTACCCCTCCTCTGCTAAAACACATGAACAAAGCTCCCCTACTTGCTCTTTTCTCCACTGCAGAGCACAAAAAACGCAGAGTTATTCTGAGTTATCCTGGTGAGAGATGTTTATTTGGATTATCACATCTCAAGAGGAGGCAAGCCTCCCTCAGCCAATTTAGAATTTTCCCTATGGGCCAGAATTCTTTTGTAAAGTGGATAAGTTAATTAAGAACAGTGAAGGGATGAAAACCACCTTGTATTCTCCTGCTGTACAATAATTGCATTTCATGCACGGTATTTGTGGCAGGGGGTCATTGTGTATTGGAGAACCGCACTTCAAGAAGATAAAAACACCTCATTATTGTACGAGGCCAGGGTGGAACCAAGCCAACTGACTGACACACCTCTGAACGTCTCTGTCTCTGAAGCAGATGGGCTCAGTGTAATTATAATTATTAATAGCTGTGGTTGCTATCTTCTTTGAAGGAAATGGCATCAGAAAAGAGTCAAATACCAGCAAATGACCGTAAGGATTTTTTGTTGAGTGATATAGAAGCTATTTTGGTGCAGAATTGCATGCCACACTTGAAGCCAATGTTAATCGTTGCTGTTACAGGCCTCCGAATGCTAATATAAAATACTTAATTGGGTAGTATGATCTTATTGATAAAATATCTGATGAAAACAAAGAATTGTTTATATTGGGTTATTTGAACATCGATTAACTCTCCACAAATTGCCATCTGAGAGAAAAGCTCCACTCTGTAGCATATACTTGCAATCTAAACCAAGTTGTGAACCAACCAACCACAATGTTTACAAATAAGGCTGGTGCAAAGTCATCAACCTGCATGGATTACATAAGTTGCAGTGATCAACTTGGTTGCCATTAAAAGGAATATTAAAACACCCAAAATGGGATATAGGATCACACTCCGTGTCAATGCTAAGCCACAGGCTTGGACTCAATCACAAACACAGACTCAGTTAAAAGGTCAGTCCTTTTAATCAGAATGAGGTTGTTACACAGGTGATCGGTAAGAAGCGCAACAGTATCCAAATCAGCAGGCAAAAGGCAAGGTCAAAAGGCAAAAACAGGTCAGGAAACTATTGGCTCTAAGAAACTCACAAGGAAAAATTATGGAACGCTGTCATGAAAGAACGAGACGAACTGGCACAGAAGGAACATAACAATGCCCCATGGTTAAATGATGAGTTGGAGGCTTTGATGACTCAGCGTGATGATGCTAGGAAGGTTGCAAATCAATCAGGTTGTTTAAACAATAGGGAAATATAATAAGGAATAAGGTCACCAAAGTGAGTAAGAATACAAAAAGAAAATATTATAAACATAAAAACACATAACATAAAAAAACATAAAACGCAACAAATGATAACAATAAAATATGGAAGACACTGAATAAAATTATGAGAAGGAAATCAAATATGCACACCACTTTTGTAGATCATGAGGGTGTTTATATCACAAAGTCTCAAGAAATAGAAAACTATTTTAAGGTAGAAAAATGTGATTGCATGATACCAATGCATGATACCAATGCAGAGCTCTCTGTCATAAATGTCCACGATGGACAATTTATGTTTTGATTTTGTTATTTCCTGTTTTGTTTTGTAGTCAGTTTCCTTGTGTGTCTCTTGATGTTCGTACTTCCTGTCTTTGTCCTGTTTCCCTGTTTGGTGATTGTCTACCCTGCCTGAATGGGTTTCACCTGTGTTCAATCACCCTTGCCTCCTTTGTGTCTATTCAGTCTCTGTGCTCCCCTTTGTCTGTCTGTTCGTCTGTTATTCTCCCCTCTGGTATCTGTTGAAATTCCTTGTGTTATCTTTATCCACTGTGGTTCCTCGTGTTTTGGTTTTTCACCAGTTTTTGTCTTCTGTTAATAAACATTTTTGCACTCATCCCCATATGTTGGCTGCATTTGGGTCCAGCCTTACCACAAACTGTGACAGAATGAACTGAGTAAGAAATGGACCCAGCAGCCTATGCCAACTTCATGGCTTTTTTGAGATTGCTCCACAAGCCTCAACTCTCCTGTGACCTCGAGCCTTTGCTAACGACCCTGGCTGACTCATCAGCTGTTCCAGCGTCGGGGGTACCAATTGACGTCTCATCTGCTCCTGACTCAATTCCTGGGTCGACCATCCTGGCTGACACATCAGTTGTTTCTCTTATTTCCTATTTTCACAAACCACTTGCCATATGTATTAGAACAAGCAAAAATAAAGTATGCAAATGACGCAGCCCTGTTTTGTGCTGCGTCTACCACTGATGAACTAAATGAAGCATTAAGCACTGAACTGAACTCTGTGTCTGATTGGGTAGATGAAAATAATCTGATTTAGAATGTAGCCAAAACAAAGTGAATTGTCTTTGGCACAAGAAAAATACTAGCTAGTGACCCCAACTAGATCTATCCATAGGGGGGGCACCAATGCAGCAAGTTAGGAAAATGAAATTACTTCATGTCATAATTGATGACTGCTTAACATGGTCAGACCATATTAATGCAAGTATTGTAAAAATGGGGAAGGGTATCGTTATTATGCGTAAATGCTCCCTCTGCGTAACACCAGTAGTTAGGAATCAGGTGGCACATGTTCTCTCACATCTAGGGTACTGCACGGTTGTGTGGTCAAGCAAAGCACAAAGCCGCACTGTTAAAACAAGGAAGGAAACTGAAAGGATCAAACGTATTTATCAATGAGCATCTGACCAAACGAATCGCCGATATTGAAAAACAGGGAAAAATTCAACACACATGGACATCAAACTGTAAAGTATTCATTAAACTAAACGGGACACCAGAGCAAGCCAAAGTGCTGGTCATCAGGAACATGGAGGAAATGGACAAACACGCATAATTATCACAATCTGGACTAAGGTATGATGACTTATACACAACACATCACCATGATACCGTCTGAAAGAACTCATTCATCTACAAGTGGAGATAACAGGGATATAAT
>NW_019525247.1:2489814-2491837 GCF_002814215.2 Seriola lalandi dorsalis
TGATGTGAAGCAGCAGATCAGATCCCAGCAGGAAACTGAAGCCGGTCGAGTCAAAGAGCTTCAGGAGAAGCTGCAGCAGGAGATCGCTGAGCTGAAGAGGAAAGACGCTGAGCTGAAGCAGCTCTCACACACAGAGGATCACAGCCACTTTCTACGCAACTACCCCTCACTGTCACGACTCAGTGACTCTACAGACTCGTCCAGTATCAATATCTTTCCTCAAAGATACTTTGAGGACGTGACAGCAGCTGTGTCACAGCTCAGAGAGAAACTACAGGACGTTCTGACAGAGACATGGACAAACATCTCACTGACAGTGACTGAAGTGGATGTTTTACTGTCACAACCAGAGCCCAAGACCAGAGCTGACTTCTTAAAATATTCACAGGAAATCACACTGGATCCGAACACAGCTTTCACACGTCTGTTATTATCTGAGGGAAACAGAAAAGTTAAATTTACATTCAAACAACAGTCTTATCCTCGTCATCCAGACAGATTCACAACATATTGTCAGGTCCTTAGTAGAGAGAGTCTGACTGGACGTTGTTACTGGGAGGTGGAGAGGAGAGGAGGAGTTTGTGTATCAGTCTCATACAAGAATATCAGCAGAGCAGGGGAGGAAAGTTTATTTGGAAACAATTCCAAATCGTGGGCATTATATTGTGATCAAAACACTTTTTCATTTAGGTTCAACAACATCAAAACTCCAGTCTCAGGTCCTCAGTCCTCCAGAGTAGGAGTGTACCTGGATCACACAGCAGGTGTTCTGTCCTTCTACAGCGTCTCTGAAACCATGACTCTCCTCCACAGAGTCCAGACCACATTCACTCAGCCTCTCTATGCTGGACTCTGTCTTTACTGGGTTGATGGAACCACAGCAGAGTTGTGTAAAGTGAAATAGACAGGAGTGAGTTAAAATGTGTATTTTAGCCTCTCAGTGTATTTAGTGTCTTTGTGTTTGTCGCTGAGAGTCATTGTCAGCACTTTGACCTCTTCTCATTTCTTGTGGTGTCGATGTAGGAGTGACTTTAGGCCGAGCTGGAGCCATGGAGGAAATCACTGCTCATGATGATGTTAGTTTCTCCTGAACTCACATTTCTCCGCATGAGAACACAAACTTCTCTGAGCTCTGAGTGTTTGTTGGATATTTGTGTTGATGTGTTTTTATGTGTTACGTTTTATGTGTCAGCGTTTTATGTGTTACGAAAGGATTACAAAATGCCTGTAAAAAGAAAAATACACTATATAGAGAATTCATAAAACTAAGGACTAAAGAGGCAGAAAAGAAATATAAAAACTATAAAAATAAGTTAACCAATATTATAAGGGTATGTAGGAGAGAATACTATACTAAAATATTATATTATAACAAAAGCAATATTAAAGGAATATGGGACATATTAAATAGTATTATTAAAAATAGTCCTAAACAACAGAGCTACCCTCAATATTTTATCGATAATAATATTAAAAAGGACAATATGGATGATGTGGTCAATAGCTTTAATCATTTTTTTGTAAATGTTGGACCAAACCTGGCAAAAAAAATTCCAGATCCATTGTTATCTGAGGATTGGAATGATAACCTCATAGTGAGAAATCCCAGTTCAATGTTCCTTACAGCAGTGGAAGAAAAAGAAATAATAGATATAGTAAATAAATGTAAATACAAAACATCTACTGATCTGAATGAAATTGATATGAAAGTTGTAAAAAAGGTCATTGAGGGGATTTCTGAACCACTTACATACATCTGTAACTTATCATTCCAAACCGGAAAATTTCCTAACAACATGAAAATAGCTAAAGTTGTGCCACTGTATAAAACTGGGGATAGACACCACTTCACAAATTACAGGCCAGTTTCTTTACTTCCTCAATTCTCCAAAATTCTAGAAAAACTATTCAATAACAGATTGGACAAATTCATAAACAAACATAAATTACTTTCTGACAGTCAATACGGATTTAGAGCAAACAGCTCAACATCACTGGCATTAACAGAATCAATTGAGGAGAT
>NW_019525247.1:2492045-2492600 GCF_002814215.2 Seriola lalandi dorsalis
TACAAATAGATGGGGTGGACGTTGAAAGAGTATATGAAAACAAGTTTCTTGGGGTAACAATTGATGATAAAATAAACTGGAAGTCTCATATAAAATATGTACAAAGCAAACTGTCAAGAAGCATTTCAGTTCTGAGCAAAGCAAAACACATTCTGGACCACAAATCACTCCACATTCTCTACTGTTCACTGATTTTACCATATTTACAATACTGTGCAGAGGTTTGGGGTAATACTTATAAATGTACAATACAATCTCTATCCATACTGCAGAAAAGAGCCATAAGAATAATTCATAATACTGGTTATAGAGATCACACAAATTCACTATTCTTAAAATCAAAAACATTAAAATTCACTGACCTGGTTAATTTCCAAACAGCACAAATTATGTACAAAGCAATAAACAATCTACTTCCTGGAAATATTCAAAAATTGTTTTTTCACAGAGTTGGGGGTTATAATCTGAGGGGTGAGTTCAACTTAAAACATCAGCGGGCACGTACAACATTAAAAAGTTTTTGTCTGTCAGTTTGTGGAGTGAGGCTGTGGAACA
>NW_019525247.1:2492634-2502636 GCF_002814215.2 Seriola lalandi dorsalis
ATGATTTATGTATTTGTTTATTTAATCTATTTATTTTCTTCTACTTTATGTAAATATATATGTTTGGGAAGAAAGACTGATAATTGAGTTGTGGAGAAGGGGTAGGTTTAAATAAGCATATGCTTCATCCTACTCCTTTTCGGACATGTTGGGTTAACATTATTATTTTTGTTTTGATTATTGTTATTGGATTTGTTTGTTTTTCAGTTTACTTTGTGTGTTACTCGCACATGTTCGAAATAAACTAACTAAACTAAGCACAGTAAAAAAAGATATCAAAATACTCCAGAAAATAGGGCTGCAAGACTAGCTCTCATCTGCTTGTTTCAAACTAATGTCATTAAGATGCACCGCAGTCTGTTAAAGTTGACTGGCGAAATTAACGTCCAGCCTTCTGACATTTATCCGTAATGCTATCATAGACAGAAAACCAGACTTTGTGTTATTGACCTGTCTGTACTAATTGTTCTGTAACCATCATCAAACTAGACAGGTCAGCCAGGGTCATCAGGGTCAAGTCTCCAGTCTCCAGCCAGTGGAACTCACTACCGACACATAAAGCAAATCAGAAGCAAATATTTACTTTAAAAAATCACTCTAAGAGAAACTGATGAAAGAGATCGCCCTATGAAACCATCTGCAAGGATGTTTGTTTGTTTTAATGCATAGCATTACTGTTTACATTTTTTACATGTATTGTTAAAGTTGTCTGATATGTTGAGTATTTGATTTTTAATTATGTAATTTTGTTTAGACTGACAGGGTGTCAGTCAATGCTTTTTTGTTTGTTTGTTATATGTTTATATGCTGATTGTGTATGAATGATTTTATGTGGATCCCAGCACCCTGCTGTCGTGGAAGGCAATGGGGAGCCAAACAAACTGAGAGAGTGAAGGCTGGTGTATGCTTGAAACAAACAGGCCGTTAGATGATATAATAAGCATAACTGATGCCTACAGTCAATATATTTTTCCGAAAATAACATATCTAAAAATATCAAATACCTTTTACTTCTTTATCCTGTTTATGCTACTTGACCTGTACAAGTACAAAGCTTTTATACTCTGATAAGAGTAGTAATAAAAGGGAAACACGCATACCAGTTTAATTCATGTATTGATTTAGTCTTCGCATTAAAATGGTCAAAATGCAATGAAGCATTGGTACAAAATATCAGTTATCAACAGGTATGTGTCTGTAGATTTTGCCCAGTTTTACCTCTGTTTATTAGACGACAGGTTTTATTATGAAAATCAGTATATAGAAAGCCCTGAGCCTTCATTGGTATTAGCAGTACAAACACATTAGTATGGAGAGGAAGCTGTTCTGTCTCACTATCTACTTCAGAAAATAATAACACACACACACACACACACACACACACACACACTGACTGGCCTTCTCTTCAATTACCTCTTCCAGTGAGTCCAATCTAACTAAAATTGACATGTAAATGTTAATGCTCAGGAGTAAAGCACAGCACAGCAGGCTGACTGAGGTTGAATTGGTCTGACCAAATGACTATCGATCTCAGCTTGGGGGTGGTGGTGGTAGTAGTGGTGAGGGGTGTTTCTGACTAGACTCTGCTGGCCATGCCTCTCTGTCCAGACAGATTCGCAGTAATAGAGATGTCAGAAAGGATCACTCATAAGCCCTCAGAGACACTGCACACAGCAACTCAACGTCAGTGTGATGAGATGGAGCTTTTTATTTTAAAATGCAGATGGTTACTTACATAATGTAAAAAAAATACTACAAGTTAAAGGTGCAGTAAAATGTTTTTATAGTAATTATGGATCAATGACTGTATAGTGTGAAAGGCTCTTCCCCACAGTTCTCTAGAGCCCTTAGCCTCTTTGAGCACATTGTTTTCATTTTCTGACCCTCAGCAGCAGCTATCATCTGTGAACAGGCTCAGATAAACTCACAGAACTGATCAGATACAGTTAGTGACAATATGCGGACTATGCAGCCACTAGGGGGCCCCAAGCTGCAAGTTCAGCCTCAATGTATTTGGGGAGAATTAAAATTACCTGTCTTTATTTGTATCATTAGGCTGTCACGCAATGAGTATAAACTTGTTCATAACCATACCACCTGCACATCATGTCAGTGAAGAGAAAAACGGTAGTATTAGTAATGGTATCATGATATCAAAAAGGACATATCCCTCTCGTGCAGAAAAAGGAAGAGAACTGAAGAAGAAAAACTCAGCTCCCTTGACATGGCAGCTGTCTAAATGGAAGGGCTGGAGGAACAGACACCAACACATAAGACGCTGATTTGGGTTTTGGAGAGAGTGGAGGAAAGTTAGAGGGTTATGATCAGTGTACACCACCGGCGGATTTATTCCACCCTCAACATAAACTTCAAAATGTTTCAAGGCCCAGATGAGTGCTAATGCTTCCTTTTCGATAATAGAGTAGTTCAATTCATGCAAGTTGAACTTTTCAGAAAAGAAACTCACCGGACAATCGACACCCTTTTCATTTGCCTGCATGAGTAAAGCCCCAGCACCCACCTTACTAGCATCCACATAGAGCAAGAAGGGCTGGTTCATCTGAGGAGCCGCTAAGACAGGGGCAGAACACAACAACGCTTTCACAGAGTCGAAAGCTTCTTGACAGTGAAGAGACCATTCGAATTTAACCTTCTAAGGGAAGTGAGCGGAGCAACGACTGTGGAGAAATTTTTACAGAATCCACGGTAGTAACCCACCATCCCCAAGAACTGAGAAAGTTCCTTCCTGGTCGTTGGCGTGGGAAACTGATCAATTGCTAACACCTTAGCCCTTACTGGGCACACCTGCCCCAGGCCAAATACCTTACCTAGGTAGGTGATGGTTGCCTTGGCAAACTCACATTATGCATTTTTAATAGTAAGCGATGCCCAGGCTAACCGGTCAAACAGGGCCTGGATGCGCTGAAGGTGATCTTCCCAGGAGTCACTATAAATCACAACATCATCCAAGTACACAGCACAGCCCACCAATCCAGACACCACCTTATTCCTTAGGCGCTGGAAGGTAGCTGGGGCACTACGTAACCCAAATGGCATAACCGTGTAGGAATACAACCACTGGGTGTAATAAATGCTGCAATCTCCCTAGCTCGAGACGTCAAAGGAACCTGCCAGTAACCTTTAAGTAAGTCAAACTTACTGACAAACTTTGCCAAGCCAACCTGGTCCACGCAATCGTCCATACGTGGGAGTGGAAAAGAGTCAGGCTTGGTTACTTGGTTCACCTTCCTAAGATCAGTACAAGGTCTAAATGTACCATCTTCCTTTTTTACTAGCAAGCACGGGGAAGACCAACTGGATGCACAAGGCTCAGCAATGTTGTTCTCTAACATGTACCTGACCTCCGCTTCCAACTGTTCACGCTTGTCTGAGACATACGATAAAAACGTTGTCTGACTGGCTGGGCCTCTCCCACCTCAATATCATGCTCAATAAGATGAGTACGAGATGGAATGTCACTGAAAAGGCAAGGGTAACTCTTAACCAAATTCACCAACTCTGTTCGATTTGAATCAGGTAAATGTCTCAACATTCCAACAAGATTGGCAAGAGACTCAGAGTTTTTGAGACGTCCTCTCAACATCCCATCGTCTGGCATACACAACTCTCACTCAACTTCTGCCGCCTGATCAAAAGGTGGGGGTGAATAACCCACTGGGGCTGCTACAGCAACAGAGGAAGTCGACGTCCCCGAACCTGTCATCGAAGAGTGAGCAAAATAGGCTTTCAACAAATTGCACTCTCCACCTCGGCCTCTGGTAAAACCTGGCTGTACAGTGCCAGACGAGTGGGGACAGCTTTTTGCTCTTTCACAAGATCACTGCAAGACACAGGCAAAAGAAAAGCAGGCACAGGAAACACAGACTCTCCTGTCTTATTTTAACTGTCAACACATGGACTACCACCACCACGGCTCATAGCGCGTGTCACTGCACAGTTGGATAGTACCACAGGAGGATTTTTGGGAGAATCGAAACCTTCTCCCTGAGATGTTGGGGCATCCATAGGTGCAGATACAACAGGCCACACTCTATCACCAGCCAGGTCATTTCCTAGGATTACCTGTACGCCCCCCATAGGCAAGGAAGGGCGGACTCCCATGGCCACATCATCTTGGACCAGATCTGAAAACAGGATCAGTTTATGCTGGGAAACTGAGAAAACAGTCAAACCCATTCCCTGAACCTCAACACAGGAACCAGTGTCTGTCTCTGAGAAAAAGGTAACATAGATTCAACAATAAATTAATCCAGTGCCCCTAAATCCCTTAAAATCTTTACAGGCACTGTCACAAATGCAGCATAACCAGAGTCAATACCATCCTTAGCTGAAAAATTTGCCTGTTCCTGTTCCACAACTGGAACCTCAAACACCAACTTTGAGGAAGAGGGCTTCATGTGCGCCTGCACAGCAGCAATGGCACGAGCTCTCTCTCCTGGTTTTTGCAGGTACATAGCCGGACTTAAATTTCTTCTTCAAAACCGGACACTTATTTCTCCAGTGCCCCTTACCACAACAATAGTTACAAATATGGTTAGGGTCCAACTTACCTTGTAAACTATAACCTGCTTTAGCTGAAAACTTATCAGTCCCTTCCGACAAAGCTTGGTGGGAAAAAATTCCACAATGCTCTCTCTGCTGCCACTATCTCCACCACCCCGGCTCTCACCAAACTCTTTATGGGTCAAGACAAATTCATCGGCTAGTTTGGCAGTATCAGAAACCTTGCTTACTTTCTGTTCATTGATGTAAGTCACAACACGATCTGGTAGAGTATTTTTAAACTGCTCACGCAAAATTAGTTCCTGCAATTCTCCTAAGGTTTTGACCTCAGAAGCAACACACCAATGGCTAAAATGAGTAGATAAGTCACGAGCAAATTCCATGTAGGACTGCTTCTCTTTCCTAAAACATTTGAACCGCTGACGATACGCTTCAGGTACCAGTTCATATGCCTTGAGTACAGCCGCTTTAACCAACTGATAGCTACCACTATCTGTAGCATTCAAGGCTGAGAAAGCTTCCTGAGCTTTACCAGTGAACACACATTGGAGCAGTAGGGTACTCTCAGCATCAGACCAGTTTCGAGCTACAGCTAATCGCTCAAACAACACAACAAAGATGTCAGGGTCCTTTTCATGAAACTTTGGAATTAACCGTAAATTGACAGCAATATCAAATGCTGGAGTGCGAGAAACACACGAATTTGACTCTTCCGCCTTTAGTTCAGCTTGAAGCTTTCCCTCACTTATAATGTCCAATCTATAACGCTCTAACTGTTACTTTTGTGTTGCCTGAACATGGGCTAGTTCAGTCTCCCGAAGACGGGCCTCGTCTCAATGGCCCTCATTTCTCAATCTTGCGTGAAAACAGGTGCAGATCTGAGCGAGGAATTGGTCGTACGATAGGATCCACGTGTGATTCATGAAACATTCATATCTAACCAATCCCAGCGTACGAATGATCGGGTCTTGATAAATGCGGCGGCTGAATTCGATCGTCATTAACATGTTACGCCCTTAAATATTCCTGGTTCGGAGGCCCCGCCCACTAAGGTCAAACGTGGAGAGAAGCGTTACTGGCAAAAAACGAAACTTTTCAGAGATGGAGATCGACATCCTGACATCCGAGGTGGCACAAAATAAGGATTTGCTTTTTGACAGTCTGAAGAGTGGCATCAAAGGAGCTCATAAAACCGCTGTGTGGAAGAGGGTAACGGATATGACTTTGGCTCTGCAGTGCGCCCTCCTGCAGCTGCGCGCCAACACAGATGTTTTGAAAAGTAAAAGAATCGTGTGTGTCCCCCCGGCCACCATGTTTAAAAGTGATAGCTTGGCATCACAAATCACCTGTACATTTATAGAGTGGTAGTTTTTGCGATTGATGAGTTGTGTCATACCCATCGGAAAAAACAAAAAACAATTACACAATTTTGCCATGAGCTAATTTGCAAACACACATTTCTGCTTGTATTTATTATTATTTAACATTTTAATGTGCAATAATTAGATGTCATGTTAAGCTATTTAGCCTATCTTATTGTTTTATTGTACAAAAAAGTGGTATCAGTAAAAAACGTGGTCTTTTTTTAAATTAAAATTTTTTTTTATCTTGTTTTATTCGTTTTAAGAATCCGTTTTGATCTGTTCTAAATATGTGACTGTTTATGCTGAGGTTTGTTTAATAATTATTTTCAGACTCAGACAGATTTTGCTGTGCTGCACCGCAAATCCTGACTCAGATTTGCATACACGAGCTCAGACCTGACGTGAGATCTGATCGTAGCTTCCACTCACGCCCAAATTGATAAATGCCGAAGCTTGCGTGGAAATTGTCGTACGCACGGTTTTCTGCCGTACATTCGTTTGATAAATGAGGGCCAATATCTCTACCTCCACAACATTCCTTTGTTCCTGTTGCAGTTGTAGCAGGAGAAGCTCTTTCTGTTGCTCAAATGTCAAACCAGCACCAAGCCCAGTCCAAACAGGAGCCATCACTTTACCTGGCCCACTAACCCTAGCAGAAAACTACAGACAGACTAGCTACTCTGGCACTGACACCCTCCACTGAAACAGACAAAATATTCAACTCCACCAATTGTGCCTTCAACGTGGCCAACAACTCCTCTTTATTTAGCTTCTTAGAAAGCTCAACACTGTAATAATCAGCCACTTTAAAGAGCTGTTCTCATTTGTAAGAGTTAAGCAAATCCTCAGATGGATCCTGAACAAAATCATCAATTGAAGCCATTTCACAATTTCACCACCTTGGAGCACCTTTTCCAGCATGAACGACTCAATAAATCAATCCATCCCAGATAGGCCAAGACTACAATTAAGACATTTCCCACCACTACACAACAGAGTTAACAGGCTGCTTTAAATATGGAACCCTATCCCTCTGGCTAGCTGCCCAACCAATACTAACTAACTCACTCAACCCTAGTCTTCATGCAGGTCAGCAGCGGGATGGATTAAACACAAAGCCCAGCAACCTTCGTTAACTTCCAGCATACTGAAAATCACCTAGACAGTCCTGGTAGTGCCCCCGAGCACAGCTCTAACCACTTACTGCACAAAAACAACAAATTTAAACAAAAAAATTCAATGGAGACAGCTAGTGCCCCACATTGCTTATGCCTATCAGGAATAAGGGTTCCAAATGACTCAGAAGCCTTCAACCCTTACTGGTAGTTCAGGAAAATGTGTAATATTTGCAGGACAAGATCTATGGAGCAACACTTGTATGGATTCCACTAGTGGAATACAAACAGTTAATCCACAAAAGCCCCTAAAAATACCAAAGCACCAAAACCTGTGTGAAACACTCCCCTACAGAAACTTTACATTGCCGGTTTCCCAGCACTAACTATTAAGGATCCCGGACGAGCCCCCATTTATTACCGACTGGCTCTAGGCCAGCAACAAAAAGGGAGGCCACACACAGACACTTTGATCAAGAAACGATTTATTTAACTCAAATGCATAACCAAAGTAACCAACCAAATGGTGTGTGTAAGTAAGAAAGTTATCAGTCATGTTAGAAGTGTGTGGATGGGTGAAAATATGGTGTAGTGTATATTGTAAGATGCAACAAACCAAACAAAGGGAGACAGGCTGTAGTGGCTGCAGCAGGCCCAGCTGAGAGAGAGACAGACTACCTGAGGGGCGGACCTTTATGCCTTTTGGGAGGCCCTACCCAAACGGGCTCGTATTACCTAACCAGCCTCCAAGCTCCGCCTTCAAGCAAACTCCCATAACTGCAGGAGAAGAGTGAGGCAACATGCCAGGAGAATGGAAAAGGGTCGTCACAAATCAGAGTGCCCTCGATAGTTTTTCTGACAGCCATTGTACAGTTTCAATTCTTATAAGACTTATTACACTGGACAATTTTAGTTTATCTGACCACTAGCCTCATCCTGGAAGAGCACCTGGTTTCACAGTTTTCTCCACAATACCTTTTTGACCCTGTGCAGCACTCACCCTGGTTTCCTTCATTACCACCAAAAATTGGCCAGGCCGATAATCGGGGGCTCCATAGTTCAGATTGAAAGTGGGTGAGAACATCAAAGTGACGTTCTATGTGAGCCACCATCTCTTGGTGATGTGACGGTTTGGGCGTCACACTAACTAGCACTATAGCATGTAAAATGGTGTTGGTGACCCTTGTTCCAAATCATTCTTTCTCCCTCTGTTTTTTTGACTCCATACTGATGACCAATTAGCTGACTAGTGATCACAGTAGAGACACAAATATTTATATGGTATTCATGCTTGATCTCAGCGTTCTGTTTACAGGTTGTTCAAGTCTCTAAAACTTCTGTACTTATTTTTGCAAAATGAAATTTTTGTGTGGTGGAACTGGTAATGAGAGTTTATCTTCTCCACAAGAACTGCAGTGGATAAAAAAGAACTAGAACTAACTGATGTGCCTTTTGTACCTTTTTGACACTGATCTACTCCTTCATCAGAACTGTTATTTTTCACATCTTTTTCTGTAACTGGTTCGTGTATTTCAATATTAGTGATGTACAGCCAATGAGTCTGTATGATAGAGATGGACATGGTTAATGATGTAACAGAGTTTGTCTAGCATGTGATTCCACTTGCTGTAATTGCTATGATCTCACATCTATGTATCTATATGGATTTAATGGCTCAAGGGCACTGTTACAACCCAGCTCACAGGGGAAAGGGAAGCAACACAAAAACCAGTTGGTATTAGGTATGAGGTTGTTTATTGTAACATAAATTATAAAAAATAATGGTTTACATGGACAAAACACAAACCAAGGAACGGGGCCGGCGGGTGCTGTCCAAATCAAAAACAGAATGTAACAAAAGGAGGACTCTCTAGGAGCTAATCGGTAAAATCATTTACCCAATTCAAAGTAAAAGGAAAAACATGGTGGCTACCAAACTGGCTACCAAAGCTGACCAAAAACTGTAATAGCAATTTTCATTGTTCATCCAATTTCCCATATTGCCATTACTTGCACAGGAGGGGCAGCCAGTTGTCTTTACGCAGACCCAAAAAGACAGAATCACTGTCCAGTCATCCTTGCAGGTTTAATTGTCGTTTTATTGACATAACCCAGAAAGTTTCCAACATACCACTTTCTCTACAGGTGTTGTCCCTTTGTCCTCTCTGCCTCAGGTCTGGTGAAAACTTGTGTGCCCTCCCACTTCCTGTGCCTACCTACTTCCTCCCACCTATACCCAACATATATCCTGTGTGTGTCTCCCATTACTGCCACCGTGTGTCCAAATCAATAATGAAATCTAAAGCCAAAAATAAAAAATAATAAAAATAATATAATCTGCCAACACTAACTAAAACTGCTCCTACACACCGGCCCCTAATTGTTTTAAATATAACAAAATAAACAATTACTGATGAATATTAAAAGGAGCTATATTACTTTTGGAACTTTCAACAACAACAACAAAAAGTACTATGTGTTGGCATTCTTTTTTCTTCCTGTTTCTTCAGTATTTTTCCCTTTTTTTTCTTTTAATCTGTAGGTTTAACAGTCTGTTTCTTAGGCCCCAGCTTCGTGGAGAAGACAAATTTTAGTTATTGGTCTTTCCAAGATGTTGTTATTCATCTGAAGTTTAACTGTGCGCACAAGACCTTGTGCATCCGCTTTGGTTTCCAGTATTCTTCCCATTAACCAAGAGCCTCGAGGTGCAGTGGGATCAACGACTACAACAATATCACCTGGAGCAAAGCTTCTTTTCACATTTGACCATCGCTGTCGTTCTTGGATTAGCAGCGGGTATTCCTGCGTCCACCGTTTCCAAAAGAGACCTGCCATATACTGCATTTGTCTCCATCTGCGTTTGATGTATAAATCTTCTTTCACAAAGAGTCCAGGGGGCAGTATTGGCTTGGTTTTCAACAGAAGGAGGTGATTTGGTGTGAGTGCTTCCAGGTCCATTGGGTCATCAGAAATCTTGGTTATGGGTCAAAGTAAGGTTT
>NW_019525247.1:2502686-2505044 GCF_002814215.2 Seriola lalandi dorsalis
CTTCCCACGCTGTCGTTTGCACACAACACAGTCTGATATGATCTTTCTTGCAGCAGAGTTAGCCTTGATGATCCAATACTTTTTACGGAGGCGAGAAAGCATATGGTTTCTTCCTCCATGTCCAAGTTGTTTGTGGATATGTCGTAGCAACAGTGTCGATATGTGAAGGTCTTTTGAAAGAATAATCGGGTGTTTCACTTCTTCAGGCATCGCCAGTCTGTTCAGGCGACCACCTACTCTCAGAAGTCCCTCATCCAGCACTGGATCCAGTTTGTACAAATGACTGCTTCTTTTGACATGAGTTTTACCAGCTTCCAGTACAGCGAGTTCTTCTTTGAATCTTTGTCTTTGGCTGAAAGAGATTACTGCCTTTTCAGCTTGGATGAGATCTTCAAGACAAAAACACTGTCCATGAAGTGTTGTTATGAAGATTGCATCTCCTTTTCCACATTCTCCTTCAGCTTGCTTGGATCTTTCTGAGAACTACTTACAGCAGTCTGAATCTCTTTTATTTTTTGAGTCAGTTTCAAGAGTGTTGTCTTTACTTTAAGTAGCCAGGCCACAGCAGTCTTCAGAACTCTCCATGATGAGAAGTAGTTGATCAGAGAATCTGTGGGGTTCAGTGCATTTCTGACAATGATGTTCACTGTGATGTCATGTTTGATTTCTGGATCAGTGACTGATATTGTTGGTTCCCAGTGAGGTTTTGGCCATTCTAGTTCTGGTTTACAGAGAAATTCTGGTCCCTTGATCAATCTCTTACAGTTTAAGAAACGGCTTGCTGTTAGCTCTCTAGAGGCTTCGTCTGCTGGATTTTCTTTTGTGCTGACATACCTCCATTGTTTTACATTAGTAGCATCCCTCACGAAGGAGATCCTGTTTGCTACAAATGTTTTGAAGCGTTTAGTTTCGTTGTTAATGTACTTAAGCACTGTAGTGCTATCAGTCCAAAAGATTGATTGGTCCAGTGGAAGCTGCAATTCCTTTTGTAGCATTATGTCTACTCTGACAGCTAAGACTGCAGCTGCAAGTTCGAGTCTGGGGATTGTCATCTGTTTCAATGGTGCCACTCTTGATTTTCCAATTATGAATGCAACATGCACTTCTTTGTGGATGTTTTCTAATCTTAGATATGAAGCAATGCCATAGCCTTTTTCTTTTTTCAGATCTGCTAGCCATTCTGTCCACTTTTGAGAGAAGATGTGGGGTATATTTTCATCCCATCCAATGTTTTCCTTGCAGAGCTCCTGCATTATCAGTTTGGCTGGCAGAGTAAATGGTGCAAGAAATCCTAAGGGGTCGTATATAGAGCCTACAACAGATAAGATGCCACATCTTGTGTGTGGTCGTTCTCGTGCTGCAATTTTGAACTTAAAGACGTCTGTCTCAACACACCAGTGCAGTCCTAGAGCTCTCTCTATTGGCAGATTGTCTTTGTCCAAGTCCAAATGCTTGATTTCTTTGACTCTGTTTTCTGGTGGGATAGATGTTAATACAGCGCGGCTGTTGCTGATCCATTTTGAGAGTGTGAATCCTCCCTTCGGGCAGAGAGCAGTCAGGTCCTTTACCATCTGAATTGCATCCTGTTCTGAAGGCAATCATCAACATAAAAGTTGGCTTTGATGGTGTTTGTCACCTCTGTTGGAAAGTGAGCCTTGTTGTCTTCAGCAGTCTTTCTCAATGCAAAGTTTGCACAACTAGGTGATGACACGGCTCCAAAAAGATGTACATTCATCCGGTATTCAACAAGGTTTTGCTGCACATTGCCATTGGGCCACCACAGAAATCTCAGATAGTCGATATGCCTTTCTGATACTTTGACCTGATGAAACATAGCTTTAATGTCAGCCATCAAAGCAACTGGCTCTTGCCTGAATCTGATGAGGACACCAATGAGCGAGTTAGTAAGGTCTGGGCCCTGTAGCAGTTGGCAGTTGAGTGATGTTCCTTTAAAAACAGCACCGCAGTCAAATACAACTCTTAAAGTTCCCTTCTTTAAATGATATACACCATGATGTGGAATGTACCAGAGATGTCCATCAGTCCGGTCCAGTTGGTCTTCTGGTACCACTTCAGCATAACCGCTGTCAATCATCTCTGTGAGGAAAGATCTATAATCATCATGAAATTTATCATTCTTCATGAATTTGCGTTTCAGGCTCTGGATGCGCTGCTCTGCAATGCAGCGGTTATTTGGCATGCTTGGATATTCTTGTGTGAAAGGCAGGTCAAGGCAGTAGTGTCCATCCTTCATCTTTGCTGAATGATTCATGATATCCAAGAATTTGACATCTTCTCTTGACATCTCCTCTGTTTCTTTGCTGGTTCTTTCAATGAAGTCCTGATTATACTGTTTCA
>NW_019525247.1:2505064-2506365 GCF_002814215.2 Seriola lalandi dorsalis
TCCAAAAGATTGATTGGTCCAGTGGAAGCTGCAATTCCTTTTGTAGCATTATGTCTACTCTGACAGCTAAGACTGCAGCTGCAAGTTCGAGTCTGGGGATTGTCATCTGTTTCAATGGTGCCACTCTTGATTTTCCAATTATGAATGCAACATGCACTTCTTTGTGGATGTTTTCTAATCTTAGATATGAAGCAATGCCATAGACTTTTTCGCTGGCGTCGGAAAAGTGGTGTAGTTGTGTGTGTTTGATTTGGCCAAAGCTTGTGGGCTTCATACAACGGTTTACTTGAAACTCAGCCATCTTGTTGAGATCTGCTAGCCATTCTGTCCACTTTTGAGAGAAGACGTGGGGTATATTTTCATCCCATCCAATGTTTTCCTTGCAGAGCTCCTGCATTATCAGTTTGGCTGGCAGAGTAAATGGTGCAAGAAATCCTAAGGGGTCGTATATAGAGCCTACAACAGATAAGATGCCACGTCTTGTGTGTGGTCGTTCTCGTGCTGCAATTTTGAACTTAAAGACGTCTGTCTCAACACACCAGTGCAGTCCTAGAGCTCTCTCTATTGGCAGATTGTCTTTGTCCAAGTCCAAATCCTTGATTTCTTTGACTCTGTTTTCTGGTGGGATAGATGTTAATACAGCACGGCTGTTGCTGATCCATTTTGAGAGTGTGAATCCTCCCTTCTGGCAGAGAGCAGTCAGGTCCTTACCATCTGAATTGCATCCTGTTCTGAAGGCATGGATTTCAGGCAATCATCAACATAAAAGTTGGCTTTGATTGTGTTTGTCACCTCTGTTGGAAAGTGAGCCTTGTTGTCTTCAGCAGTCTTTCTCAATGCAAAGTTTGCACAACTAGGTGATGACACGGCTCCAAAAAGATGTACATTCATCCGGTATTCAACAAGGTTTTGCTGCACATTGCCATTGGGCCACCACAGAAATCTCAGATAGTCGATATGCCTTTCTGATACTTTGACCTGATGAAACATAATACAATAATTATATAATACAATAATTAATAACAATAATTTTATTCTGAAAATCCTGTTAGCAGCAGCCTGAGCAACATAGACAGGTGAGGTGCAGGCTCTCAAGTGAGCTATGATGTCCTAGTGAAAGATCTTGCCATAAGTCCAGGAGCTGAATGAAAATAAAATATATGTTGATGTAGATGAGTTTGAGAGCATTGTTATGACTCTGTCATGAAACTCTTAAATTGTGATGCAAAAATCAATCTCCAGAATCTAATGTGAGCAGAGAGTTGGTTAAAACACACCAGCCATAGGTATGAATTAATATA
>NW_019525247.1:2506385-2514327 GCF_002814215.2 Seriola lalandi dorsalis
TGATGTGGAATGTACCAGAGATGTCCATCAGTCCGGTCCAGTTGGTCTTCTGGTACCACTTCAGCATAACCGCTGTCAATCATCTCTGTGAGGAAAGATCTATAATCATCATGAAATTTATCATTCTTCATGAATTTGCGTTTCAGGCTCTGGATGCGCTGCTCTGCAATGCAGCGGTTATTTGGCATGCTTGGATATTCTTGTGTGAAAGGCAGGTCAAGGCAGTAGTGTCCATCCTTCATCTTTGCTGAATGATTCATGATATCCAAGAATTTGACATCTTCTCTTGACATCTCCTCTGTTTCTTTGCTGGTTCTTTCAATGAAGTCCTGATTATACTGTTTCACCAGTAATTCCTCTAGATTCACAATGGATATGCGATTGACAGCAACAGAAGGACAGCCATTTTCCTCCCTGATGTCATCGTCTTCTCTCAATGGACCATAAATGACCCACCCCAATAGGGTCCTCACAGCATATGGTCCATCCCCCTGGCTATTGACCACTTCCAAAGGTTCCAGTACCTTGGAAGCATTTGTTCCAATGAGTAAGTCAATGCCAGAGTCTATTTCATGAATCTTGATGTTTTTCAAGTATGGCCACTTGGCAGGTCTTCTTGTTTAGGAATGTTGTACTGAGAAACAGGCATAGTCTTGTGTGTAAACACATCAGAAAGTTGAATGAAATCATCATTGTCCAGCCCAGATATTTCTAAATCTTTGATATGATAACTGCTCACAGACTTCACTTGATTCATGGTACGCAAAAGAACATTAGTCTTATGTCCTGTTCTGTTCAGCCTTCTCAACAAACTTTCGGTGCAAAATGTAGATGAACTTCCATGATCCAAGAATGCATATGTTTGCAACACTGTGTCCCCCTTGTGACTTTTAACTTGTACTGGTACAATGGAGAAGATACAGGTTTCATCACCGGCCCCAATATGCCCACAAGTCTGAGGTGAGAGAACAGCATTGCATCCAGTTGATTTCTCTTTTTGTTCTGTATGTTCTGGCTTCTTTTCTTTGTCCTTGTGTTCAATGTGAAGTATTTCAGGGTGATTTTGGTTGCACACATCACAGATCAAACGACTCTTGCAGTCTTTGCTCATGTGTGCTATTTTCAGACATCCAAAACAGACCCCCTTCTCCTTTAGGAAGTCTATTTTTTCTCTGTGCATTTTCTTCCTGAGCTGTGGACAGCACGCCAATGTGTGACCACTTTTGTTACAGAACAGACAAGAACTTAAAGAGTTTGTGATGGTCGAGATATTTCTTTTCATTTCATTTGGTATCAATTTTTCCTGCACTGATGTTTCTATCGGTGTTACAGTAGTTGCAAAGCCACTTACTCTTGGTCTTGATTTTTCTCTTGGTTTCACAAAAGCAGAGCTTTTGGCAGCTGTTGCTGGCTTGGCGTCCTGGATGTTTCCAAAAAGTGGATCTGACAGTATCTTCACTTGTTTTTCTATGAAGTTTACCAAGTCAGGGAATTTAGCCCGATGTCCACGTTGCTCCTGTAGCTCACATGCCCTGTTCCTCCACCTCTCTCTGAGCTTGTAAGGCAGTTTCAGCAGAATGATTTTCATATTGGATACAACATTCATTTCCTCCATATAGGTGAGATGTTCCATTGCATTGCAACAACCTCTAAGGAACAGTGAGAATGCCTGCAATAATTTCACATCCTCTGATTTGATGACTGACCAGGCAAATGCTTTATCGATATATGCAGTGGCAATCTTATGTTCGTTACCAAAATGTTCCTTAAGCAGATCTTTTGCCTTTTTATAGCCCAGGGCTGAAGGCAGATGTTGGCATCTGTGGACCAAATCCTGCGGATGCCTTTTGGTATACTGCTCTAGAAAATGTAAGCAGTCACTGTGGTCATCCGTCTTTTTTACCACTCCTCTCTCAAATGCTCTGATGAAGGCTTCATATTGCAGAGGATCACCATCATAAACAGGAATGTCTCTTGGTGGTAAAGTAGATGAGAGGTTTTGTTGAACCAGAAGTGCAGTTATGTCATTTTGCCTCTGAATTATGTCACAGATGTCACTTGAATTACCTTTGTTCACCACAGGGGGTGCAGTACTGACATGGCTCTGTACACCTTGCACATGAGTCTGAACATGTTGTCTTTCAACAGGTAGGTGTTCATCTGCATGTGGCTTTAATTCAGCTGATGCTTCACGTTGAGCAGTTGCTTTCCTTAGATAAGAGTTCATTCCTTCAGAAACACTGGAATTGCTTCCAGCTCCCATGGTCTCCAATACATTGATCTTTGCAGTAGTTGCTGCAAGTTCAGTTTCCAGTTCCAGTTGCTCTTTCATCCTTTTTAATTGTTCTTGCTGTGCTTCAAGCTCATGTTTTTTCTTCAGGGCAGCAATCCGTTCCATGAGAGCAACTTTTTCTGCCTGAGCTTTAATGCAAACAGAGGATGTTGAAGCTGCAAATGATGATGAAGTAGAAGAACTGGATTTGGGCTTTAAGTTGGGTTTTGGGGCATTTGAAACACTGTCATCTGGTCCAATTTCATCAGCATTTACATCACTGCGTTGTGTGGCATTTTCAGGCTCAACAATGGTGTGTTTTATTTGCTGTCCAACATCAGTTAACCACACATGTACATCTTTAATAAAACCATCAAGAGTTTCCATTCTCTGTTGAAACCACTGATTTTGCTTTTCAAGTTCATCTTCAGGCAGTGGTACTTTCACCAGTGACTCATGGCTTTCCTTTGCTTCATCACACAATTTGATTAATTCACACAAGTTAGATTCTACTTCAGTTGCATTTTCCTTTGATTTACTGAGCTCTTTCAGTGTTTCCATTAACTTGTTTGCCTGTTTGCATTTAATGCTTCTTGTCTTCTGACATTTTTCAACAAACATTTCCAAACCTTTAGCAGTGTGTTTAGTGACCCTTTTTTCCCTTTCAGGTTCCCTTCCAGCAACATCGGACATATTTGCAGCAATCCAGTTAGAGGTGTTTCAAACAGCTGATTGTAGCATGCAGTCATTCGATCATCAGTCCACTGATTAGCACAGGCAGCATCAATCGTTGATTGAGGTGTGGTCGTCAGGTTTGTGCATGAAACAACCTCTTTTTCCGTGAAAACAATCCTTTCATTCCTTATGAATGATCCACAAATCCAAATCCACTCCAATAAAGCGAAGTTTTCACTTAGCTGTAATAGCAATTTTCATTGTTCATCCAATTTCCCATATTGCCATTACTTGCACAGGAGGGGCAGCCAGTTGTCTTTACGCAGACCCAAAAAGACAGAATCAATGTCCAGTCAGCCTTGCTGGTTTAATTGTCGTTTTATTGACAAAACCCCGAAGGTTTCCAACATACCACTTTCTCTACAGGTGTTGTCCCTTTGTCCTCTCTGCCTCAGGTCTGGTGAAAACTTGTGTGCCCTCCCACTTCCTGTGCCTACATACTTCCTCCCACCTATACCCAACATATATCCTGTGTGTGTCTCCCATTACTGCCACCGTGTGTCCAAAAATAAAAAATAATAAAAATAATATAATCTGCCAACACTAACTAAAACTGCTCCTACAAAAACCAAAAACACACCAGGAACAGCATCCCTTCACCTAGTGTATGTAACAACAAATAGCTACAAGTGGAGGAATCAGCAAAATGAGTGTAATACTAAATCCTCAACCTGAACCCACTTCCAGGCTTCAAAGATGCCAAGAGTAAAACAAAAAGAAACAAAACTGTCACAAAACAAACTACCAATCTCTGCTATCTTACAGTTCACACAAGACAAATATTCTCTCAACAAAGAGGCGAGCTGCCACTAACAGTCAGCTGCCTGGACTGACAGACTGGCCGGAGTTTTATATCCGGTGGTTCCTGATTGGGCGGCAGGGATTGGCCGGCTGCAAACAAACCGCACCAATCAGGCCAGAGAGGGTGGAGCATCTGGGTGGACGGAGCAGGCAGCTCGGCAGGCAGCCTGGCAGACAGGGAAATTAAACACAACAAAAATGGCCAGAGTGGCGGCCGTAACAGGCACCTTCTCTTGGAGGTAGATATATGCCACTGGCAGCTTTGAGAGATCACCAGTTCATGAGAGATGTGCCTGAAGTGAGCTGCAGAGCGTAGCACGGTGTGCAAATATTGTGCAATAACGTCTGTATGTACAAAGTATGAACATATATGCTCTCTGTGATTTGTAGAAATGTTCATGAATAGTGTTATGAGAGAGTCGCTGTATGTTTTAAGTGCTGAAATGTTCAAATAACGGCATATCGCACTCTTTAAGCTAGCTAGTTAGCATCTGTGCTAAAATAACTTCTGTTCTTTAGAAGTGTGCTGTGTGAATGACCAGTTTGTTTTGTGTTCCTGTTCAGACAATAAATGGCGCCACATAAAGATAAGCAAGCCTCCTGCTCTTTATTCTCCACACACAATGCAGAGTTGAAGTGTTACAGTGAAGTGCAGCAGAGCACAGTTACACTCAGAGATACAACTGAAACTGTCCTGTAATTATATCACAGTTATGCTTGAAGGAATAGTTGGGGTTATTGGATGTGGGATTGTGTGAGGTAGTCATGTATAGTCAGTGTGTTACCTACAGGAGATTCAGATCAGTGCGCTGCAAGTTAAGAGAGGCAGCAGAGAACACGGTACACTCGCGGAGTGACGTGCTACTGTGAACGGGGTCAGCAGAAAAAAACAGTTTTAGACACTTTTAAACGATGCCCACCGAAACATCCAATGGTTGTTTAAATATTTACTTCATGTAGAATATTTCAACCCGTTATCTTCCTGTCAAAACAGCACTTTCCTTCGGTGCAACATTTTTCTCAACTGCTGAACTGACTGAGGTAACACACTGACTATCTATTATTACCAGTAAACAATAGTTTTTGACCTCTGAACATCATCCACATAGGTCTGGGTGAATAGTCAATCATGCAGTCAGCATCAAAAACACATTCACACTAGATACAAAAGTTTACAAAAGTCTTAGAATTACAAACACCAACATCTAAAATCCATTAAAGAAAATTAAGATTTTGGCATTTTGTACACATCTCCCCATGAATTTTACTGTGTTCCTCTATTCTTCACGTCTGCTGTTGGAGCAGCTGCTCATCCACTAACCACAAGGTTGGGGGTTCTGTGCCCGGCTCCTTCTGTCTATACAGCATGTGAGCTGAACCTTGGTGGGTAAGCCCGGTGCCTTGAATGGCAGCTCTGCCACTATCAGTGTGCAAGTGTGTGGCTAAATGAAAAGCAAATTGTGAAGCTCTTTGTATATTAAAGGGGACATATTATGCAAAATGCACTTTTCCATGGTTTTCTATCAGTAGTATGTGTCCCTGGCATGTCTACGAACCCCCCAAACATGAGAAAAGTCCATCCTCTCCGTCTTTTGCTTTCTCCACCTTTCAAGAAATGTGTGCTCAAACGGGCGAATTGGAGATTTTCCCCTGATGTCGTCAAGAAGGGCGATGCCACCTTCCCCCGGGTGGGTGACACTCCCCGAGCTAGGTGTGTGTTCCGCCCACTGAGTCCGCCTTGCAGACGTTATCGTTACTTCCCTCGCAGACACTGGCTTTCGGTAGAACAATGTCGAAGGTACAAGCGAAACACAGTAGTTGCTTTGTTGTTGGCTGCACAAACCAACACAGAAGTCTTTTTTTAATCCCTACGCCCGAGGATCTGAAGACCCAGTGGATTCATGTTATTTTTGATGGAAATGCTCTCGCTCCAAGCCCGAAAGTGTTGTACGTGTGTGCTAACCATTTCACCTCGGACTGCTTTCTCCACGAGGGCCAGTACAATGCAGGATTTGCTACAAGTCTCAAGATAAAGCTTGGATCAGTATCGACTGTCCGTGGTCCAACTTTGAACTTGGGAGCTGTAAGTTTTACCATTTTATGTTGCTTTACTATATGTTCACGAGAGCCTGTTGCGTGTGTTGTGAGCATGGCAGCTAATGTGGCTAACCTTTAGCGTCGTCGACACGCAGCCGGGTACAGATTGTATGTAATTCTTCTGCTTGGTATCGCCGTGTGACATTGATTAGAGCCACCCTGTTAAATGTATTATACTTTAAATGCGTTTTAGCTGTCTGTAAAGTCGAGCCGGCAAAATTCAGACTAAAAACAGGCTCTGTAGTGATTAGCATAGGTGTCCGGGCTTGTTTATTAGTGCTGTGAAAGTTATTTGTGAGAGTCATGCCTTATGATGGCCGTTTTAACGTTTATATCATGTTTACAGATACAGTGCCTGTAGGAAATATCTAGATAAGCGCAGAGTTAAGGGGATATGTCCAAGGGTATAGTCTGTAATATACATTTTTTGCATTTTACACATATTTACAAGCTATTGACAACCCGATTTACACATAATTGAGTGCATTTGTTGTTATCATTTTTGCACTGCTTGCAACTGTTGCCATAACTACTGCCTCTGTTTCCTCTGTTCAGGCCAGCACATCAAGTGTATCTATACAGCTTCCTGCAACAAGGGATGTTGCATGCCAGACTTCAGCCCCACATCAGAAGTACAGGTCTGTAGCCATCTGAAGTGCATCTACTTTTGATAAACCTAACAGTCATTTATCAGTCTTGGAATAATGTGCAGGTTAATGAAGCTTAGGTTACTTAGAACTTGTGAGAGTGTGTAGCCTAAGGTTTCTGTCAAAATTAACATCTTTGATTTTCTCTTTACTGTACCTCCAGACTCTACCTGGCTGCCATGTACTACAATGAAAATGCTGACTGACCACAAGCCCAAACAAAAGAAGGAGAACCACTGTTCAAGGTCCAATTTCCAAAGGTGTGTTATATTATTTTATTTTTCAACCAAAAAATGTTTTGTACACATTGTATTGAGTATTGCACGTATAATGTTATGACAGTTCCATCAACAACAAAATACAGTAAAGAAGAAGTTAGAAACAGACTTTCAGTCATTGTTTTGTAAAAAACAACAAAAAAAAGTGAAAAATGTAAACAAAATCTTTTGTGTTTTATCAAACAGGGAATGTGGTGGACCTCATATTTGAAAAAGTCTTTGTTGACCTGGGACCATACACAGAAGCTGCTTTGGCCATCCAAATCCCAGAGGACCTCACTGCACAGTTCGAGCGGCCTGAGAAGGAGGAGGTCATATCCAGCTCTGTGTCCCGGTTCTATCATGGGCCAGTCTAAAACTCACGTACTGGGGCATGTGGCATCAGGAAACTCGGCATGGATGCGTAGGACCAGGCAGGCTGGAATGACAACCCGGATTCTGCGACCAAGGAAGCCCCAGCACCAGCTCACAAAGCTCCTATAGGCTAGATACCTGTACTGACTAAAACAACTGGACAGGGCATTTAGTCTTTCAAACATATATCTATGATGTGTCTCACAATTTTTTTTTACCGATCCAGTGAATCCTACAGTTTTTTTATTATCACTGATTATAAGTCCCTCATTTGATGTAAATAAATACTTGATTGTTACTAAAGAAATGACTCCTCTGAATTCATATATTATATGCACACTATCTGCTGATAAAAGAACTTTACAAATCAAAGAGCAGCTAAACTAATTTATTTGAGGGTGTGTTACTCTATTTGTAGTGTGTTATTACCATTGTAAAAATATGTGCACTGAAGTAAAACAAGACTGCCTAACATATTTTATTTAGATTGAAACTATGTTTTAACAAAGAAGCAAAACGAACTGGTGTATTCCACTCAACCGTAAAGGACCATAGTCAGTGCGGTACATGTTGCAGGCATTCTGGAGGGAGTACACATTGAGGCAAGCTCCAACCCAGGACGGTCTACCATACATGGTAAATCTTCCTCGATCTCCCATAGCCGTCTGGTAACCTACAGTGAATTGCAAATGGTAAATGCTATGGTTTATTATTAATGTAATGTAATCAAAACAAATTACTGATTAGTTTGTCCAGTG
>NW_019525247.1:2514883-2516682 GCF_002814215.2 Seriola lalandi dorsalis
ATACAACAAACATTTTCAGACTGTAAAAGTATATCTAAGGAGGCATGACAGATAACTACATTACGCAATTCACAATAGTGCTTATTTACCAAAAGAGCTCCCAGTAATGACGAGACAGTAACAGTTAGCATTAGCTACCTAGCTACATGTTAGTAACTGTGTGCCAGCACTCATCAACAAACTGAAAATGTAATGTCAAAATACACAAAATTGATTACCAAACATTCAGAAACGTCTTGCTGCAGTTGTAGAGTTTGAACTTCTTCAGCAGCCTCTCCCTCTGGGTCAGATTCTGGATAAAAGTCGTGTGGTTGAACCAAATTGCTACCGACGCCAGGTCGCCTGTCACAGTCACCGTAAACATTAGAGCATGGTGCCAGAAGCCCGAACAGCATCCCCTTCCGGAGAGGGGCGTGGTCAGGCACAGCTCATTTGCATTTAAAGCTACAGACACAAAAACAGCCTGTTCTGAACAAGGCTGAAAAGAGGGGTTTACAGGCATGCTGAAATATAGGATCAGAGTGGATTTTTTAGCAAGAAGCTTCAAAGACATGCTTTGGGGACCTCTGAGACTTATTCAAACTTGTTGAAAAGGAGCATAATATGTCCCCTTTAAGATTAAAAAAAGGTGTCCATTTAAAGGGTTTTTGGGCAAGTTTTCCTGATCCACATCAAGGGTCTAAGGGCAGATTTTAAAGCCCCTCGAGACAAATATTTTGCTACAAAAATAAAACTGACTGGAGCAGTTTGTAATAATGGAATGACAAAAATTCAAAATCAGCATGAAAATATTCAACAGACAGAAAACTGTAATGGCCCGCTGGTGTCTCTGTGAAGTTCCTGCCTATTAAGGCAGAGGATGGCGTCTGTTCACCCCTACAGCCTGCAGACATACACACACACCTGCACACACAACTGGGAACAACATAGTAAATATAATGCAGCACAATACAACAGCATCTCAAACTGCAGTTTCAGAACTGACGATCGTTAAATCAACACTCGAGGTGAAGTGCCGTTATGATGAATCTCATATTCAGAGTTAAGTCAGGTTGCTCAGGTTCAGCTAATTGCTTGGAATCAGTAAAGGCTTAGTTTGCTCTGACAGTGAACATATACAGTATGAATGAGTAATAATAATAAGAGGAGATATATAATGTAGAAGAATTTGGTACCTGTTTACAATAAGACTATCCTTATAAAGGATTTATAATTGTAATTACGTTATCAATTTGGTTATCAACACTTGATAATTCATAAATAAACTATTATAATCTGTTTTCATACATACATACATGCAGGCTCACTATTTGGAGAGATCAAGTTACTGCTTACTACTCATTAACCTTACTAATGAGTTACAAACATTTATAACTGGTAAGAGGAAACCTTATTGTAAAGTGTGAAACACATCACCATCTATTGATGAGGTACTCACATTTGTGACTGCTCAACTGGAGCCTTGTTAGTGCCACGGGTGCTCAGCTCCGAGGCACTCCTCTACAGCTAGCTAATAGCTGAGAGGAGTGCCTCGGGGCGAATATATACATCAAAACGTGCGTCTTGATCCCGCAAGGGGTGCTATGACTTTTGGTGTTAAAATTCCAATTTTTCCCAAAGTTATTCCCAAAAAACTGAGAATAAATAATGCATTAGAAATGCATTGGAATTTTCTTTAGAAACCCACCTTTTTTCGACAAAATTGCACCTTTTTGCTGAGTCACCCAGCTCTCTCATACCTGCACGTAGAAATGTGATTCAAACTGTAAAACGGAGGAAAACTTCTGCTCTCTCAAAAA
>NW_019525247.1:2517578-2521655 GCF_002814215.2 Seriola lalandi dorsalis
GGACACACAAAGAAAATGCTATAAAATTATCATATATCAATATTTTTTTCTGCTTTTTTTGCATAAATCTCTTAAACCACTTCAGTTCTGCTCAAACCTACCAAATGATTATTAGTTTTCAGGATTTTAACCCTTTAAATGCCAGTTTGAAGACATGTTGCCTCTTGTTTTATTAAAAAAAACAAGACAGAATATGAGATATTTCCCACGTAATACATGATTGAGGGATGTGACATTGTTTTATATCAGAGTCTTTTATATCAAGACATTTCTCAAAACCAGAATATGATCAGGGTGACTTTTGAACACTGGAAATAAATCATGTACTCATCCCGGCAGTAGCCCCCGTGGCACTCAAAATTTCCCTGGAATTTTCTAGTTCTATAGTATTATTCACATAACCATTTTTGAGTTGTTTACATTCGCGTTTACCTAATATAAATTTTTCAGTAAGATGCATATATATATATATATTGTTGAAGCTAGTGAGTAAAATAAATGAAGTAAGATAGTGAGACACTAGACTGACTATGACAGTCAGTCTGCTTTCTATTCAAATCTTTGACAATACTGCCAAAGC
This sequence comes from Seriola lalandi dorsalis, assembly GCF_002814215.2. Taxonomy (NCBI): domain Eukaryota; kingdom Metazoa; phylum Chordata; class Actinopteri; order Carangiformes; family Carangidae; genus Seriola; species Seriola lalandi. The sequence goes on from NW_019525247.1 coordinate 2,518,159, forward strand.
CTTAGTGTCTGGATCTATGTTAATGATCTGCTAATATAGGCAGAGGCTCAACAAACTGATCTGGAAATTAGCTAAGCTGACATCCATCATGAACAATACCGCTCACCCTCTGCATGACACTGTAGGGTCTCTGAGTAGCTTCTTCAGCAGCAGACTTTTACATCCTCGCTGTAAGAAGGAGAGGTTCCGCAGGTCCTTCTTTACAGCAGCTGTCAGACTCCACAACTCCTGCTCTTCCTGACCATGTGCAAACTTGCACTTTTTCATGTACATATCGTGTGTATTGTGTATATTGTATTTATTAGTGTATATTTGGTATATTTTTGTTGTATATTTACATAGATGTTTTATTCTATAGATGTTTATTTTCTGCTGTGGTAAATGAATTTCCCAGTTGTGGGATAAATAAAGTTAATCAAATCTAATCTAAATGGAATGTTTTGACCATTAAGATGCTGACATGGTTAATTGCTAGTAACATAACAAATGTGTGACGAAGCATCAGGTACAAACGTTGGATGATGGAAAAGACAAAGAAAGCTCAGTAACTAATGAGATATGAGGCAGTACAGATACATGTGGCCTCACTATTTGGCAAGCAACAGGTCACTATTGCCCTTTTAATCTAATGTGTTAAAACAGCTTATATATATTTATAAAGTGTTAACAAGCTAATTACTTGTTATTTTATAAGGATAGTCTCAGTGTAAAGTGATACCAAGAATTTTAAATGATGTTCTCTCAGGAAATATTTCAATGTGTGTTTTTGCTCAGTTCAATTTGAAGGTGTTACACAGAATCAACATGTGGAAAAAGGTTTTTGTAGTTCCTGCTGTTGTAGCGGCTGCAGAGAGATCAGCTCCTAAAGCCCAGGACCGATGTAAGAGATGGGGGATGAAATCCACTGAACTGATGCCATTGATGCACCCAGCCCACAGCTACTGTTTGTATCCTGCCCCAGTTTACAGGGTTATTGGTTGAAAATTTTCAAAGTCATCACAGAAGTCATCAAACAGAGCATTGATCCAGGTGCATTTCTCATATTATCTGTAGAGTCAGATCAATCACTCCCACTGTCATTTAACCAACAACACGTTCTTTCATATGCTTTGTTGCATATTAACAGCAACAGAGCTCAATCTAACATTCTGAAAGAATAGGCAGATCCTGTCCTTGCAGTCAGGACTTCATCAGCTTAAGAAATAAGACAAAATCTTGAAAGGAACAGTTGATGCAATGACCCTTTCTTTCCTTTTTGACCTGTATGGGGTAGGATGTCCAACTGGGTGGGGTGGTAGATTGGGGGGTTGGAGCAGGTCTGGGAGGGGGATAGAGTTGTCAGGGTGTATCCGGTTTCTGGTTTTCCTATATTCCTCTTTAACAGCCAAACATATTGTTATCATATTGTCCAGCCATCTCATTCTTGTGGACACGATATCTCAGTAACGTCTTGATGGAACTTTTGTACCAAGATTCACTTAGCATCAAGGATGAAGTGATTAAATTTTGGTGGTCAATGGTCTAAGGTCGCAATGACCACAAAAAACATGGTTTTGGCCTATCACCAGAACTCTTCAAAGGAGGGTAGAAGTTAGAGGATGAACACAAAACACTTTTTAGCCATTACTGACAAAAAATGACCAGCGCCTGTTTATTGGGATGCTTTGTTAATCTGAGGTAAACACATTGAGTGGATCTCCTCTTTTTAATGACTACAAATTCCTCTGTTTGTGAAACCACCATGAGGATGCTAGGCCATGCCCTAGAGGTGTTTACAATGAAATACAGTTGATTCCGGTATTTGTAGAGGCAGTAGTTATCAATCAGGTTTATTTGAACAAACCCCCTCCATTTTTTCAGTAGAGAGCAACCCTCACACACTTCACAGTGAAAGCCAGAACCTTCTCAGCGACCTCCTCCCTCTTCATCATCTCTCTTGATCCTCCTCTTCCTTTTCCTCACTATGGCTGCCTTCTTCACCTGAGGGGAATCTACATCATCACAACTCAAACAGCACGTGTCAGTTTCAGCTGCATACTGAAAATTATCACTGCTTCCCCCACATTGCTGCTGGCAGTTAACATTACACACTCATCAGTCCATGTCCTGTTGGTTTACTATATCAAAGCTAATTCACTTTAACACTGTGGCTCTAATTAAGCAGACATACTGTAACTTCATATGAGTGTTGCATCAGCTACAGCTCTGTCAGACTGCTGTGGATTGACACACACATTATATATATCATTGTCTTTAACTCCCCTCACAGCTGTTTTTTAAAGGACATAACAAAAAAATCTGTAAATTTATAAATCTAAATGTAATATTAATTATTATATATTTTTAACTCAAAATCCTGAGATACAAATGGAAACTACTTATAACAGCTCAGTACATCAAGGTCTAACTCAAAGGCAGAACTCATCGAAAAGGAAGTTGGGGTAAAAATTTAGTTAATTTAGTCAAGAGGTCACCAACAGTTAAATAATCTGAACAGGAAACCAAGTCCAAAGGAGCATAAGCAGGCAGGGAGAAAGGATGAGGTGGAGTGGGCAGCTACACACAGAAGGAGACTAACTGGTCAATTTGATGCCTGTTGGGAATACTCTGAATGCTGCTGCAGGATAGAGGATGGAAGGATATAGAATGATAAGTTATTACATCCACCGATGAGGTTATGTTTTTAAGTTATAGAAGTTATAGAACAGGAGATCCTTTGTTCTCACTGCCATCAGGCTATACAACACTTCAGCCAAAGGAAGTGGACTGATCTAATTATTATTGTTTACTTATTATGAACTGTTTTTGTTATTATTAGTGCCACTGGTGCTCAGCTCCGAGGCACTCCTCTACAGCTAGAATAGCTGAGAGGAGTGCCTCTGTTTCGGGTTTATTATTATTCCGCCAAATTTCGGCGCGTAACTCATCCCGCAGCTTTGAGAAAACCCCGGTAATATATACATCAAAACATGCGTCTTGATCCCGCAAGGGGTGCTATGACTTTTGGTGTTAAAATTCCAATTTTTCCCAAAGTTATTCCCAAAAAATGGGAATAAATAATGCATTAGAAATGCATTGGAATTTTCTTTAGAAACCCACCTTTTTTCGACAAAATTGCACCTTTTTGCTGAGTCACCCAGCTCTCTCATATCTGCACGTAGAAATGTGATTCAAACTATAAAACAGAGGAAAACTTCTGCTCTCTCAAAAAAACAGGAACTGTTTTTACATAACATGTAAACTTTTCAAACTGGGAGCACTCAAAGGAGGAGTGCAAATCCCTTTTTCTTCAAAGTTAGAGTGAAAGCGTCAGTTGGCTAGAGTGCGTGAAGCTGAAAATGTAGACATAGTTGTTGGGATTCATAAAATGTAACTTTGACAGACAGGGTCTGCACAAAATTTAAACGGGGCTGCCGAGTCCGGCAGCAATACCTGTCTCACTCTCATTGACACCTAATGTAATCGTCTTTTTTTTTTCAAAAGAATCTCTCTCTGTC
>NW_019525247.1:2522082-2536270 GCF_002814215.2 Seriola lalandi dorsalis
TTTTGATTTGCTGATCATTTTGGCTGTGTTACAGCTGAAGGTATGGATTTCTGCAAGAAAGTGTCTTTTTTGACATATTTTTAAAATCTAATGTCAGTTACTGTTACAGGTTTATTATACACTGGTAACACATTTTGTACCCTCTGGGGTTCCTCGCGTCCAAAAAAGGACACACAAAGAAAATACTATAAAATCATCATATATCAATATTTTTTTCTGCTTTTTTTTGCATACATCTCTTAAACTGCTTCAGTTCTGCTCAAACCTACCAAATGTTTATTAGTTTTCAGGATTTTAACCCTTTAAATGCCAGTTTGAAGACATGTTGCCTCTTGTTTTATTAAAAAAAACAACAATATGAGATATTTCCCACATAATACATGATGGAGGGATGTGACATTGTTTTATATCAAGACATTTCTCAAAACCAGAATATGATCAGGGTGACTTTTGAACACTGGAAATAAATCATGTATTCATCCCGGCAATAACCCCTGTGGCACTCAAAATTTCCCTGGAGTTTTCTAGTTATGTTTTGTTATTGTGTTATATTTTATTATAACATATGTACTTTCAGCTCAGCAAAAACAAAAACAGGTATTTTCATTTGTTTAAATATACTAGTGTGATATCGTAGTACAAATGGCTTCTTGTTTTTTGGTATAGCCCCCCCCCCACCCCGGAGAGTAATGCACCAGCCGCCATTGGTGTGTGTGTGTGTCATTTGTTGTAACAGATGTGGTGTAGTAGTCAGGTACAAGCTGGCCCCCCAGCAGTCATCCTCCGTTACTAATCATATCCTTTTTGTTTTTGTTTTTTTCTAGGAACAGTGCAGCCCCCTTTTTGATTGACCCTTTTGCCCAGAAACAGTTTTTTCTTTTTTCAGTAATTTCTTCTAGCATCGCCACATTTGTGCTATCTTAAACCAGCCAGGCAAGTGTCTTGGTATATTAGTATTGTGTAATAGTAAATATACAAATATTAGATCATTTTACTCTTTTTAATAAACTTTGTACAATTGCTCTCGAAGCCACGTCTCTGACTAACCTACTTTATACTTATCTGTGTGTTGGCCTGTATGGATAAAAAAGAATCCAGTCTTGGGAAACCCGGGTTAAGGTGAGCCTTAAGAAGGTCACATATGTCTAACGCAAATAAAGATGTATGTTAATGTAAGCATGCTCACACTGTAAACATTTGATGCATAAATATATATCCACCTCAAAGTCTGTCAATATATGTTGATATTATAAACAGTGGAGTCAAAAAGTCTGAGACCCCTTTCCCAGAATGTGAAAACAGACATGTTTAAAATGAATAAGAAATTAATATAGAGAAAATATATAAACATATAGAATTTTTATATGTATATTGTTTTGCATATATAAATTCAATATGTGTCTTTAACATGTATGGTCACAACATGTTATACCATAAAAAAAAACATCATATAGATATTTTTAATATATATATATATCATGTATATAACTTTTACTAAACTTAGATTTTCATATATCCAGAGGATGTACATATGCAATAATACATCCCTTTATAGGTTACATATATGGCAACATCACTGTTGATATGCTATGTTACATTTCGGTATGGGTTCTGTAACGTTTGGTAAAAATGTCTACAGGACCTTTATTCTGAAATACCCGGCAACGGAAACCGAAAGTAGTGTGTGCATGTAGGTAGCTTGATGCTAAAGAAAATCTTCCGTGTGCTGTGTACCAAAGAATGTAATAAAGTCAGCAGATGATTGCGACTCCTTCACCACTACATAGACCTGGATTTATTAGATAGACTGACCGTCACAACAGGTTCTTTTAAAGCAGCTTCCTCAACGCTGGTAAACAGTACTATATTATCAGATAGCTCTGTGTAAACGCAAACGTGTCAAAAACAATTTATAAAATGGAAAGTATGGTATTATCTAATCCACATAAATCACAGGATAATTCAGTATGCAGACTAAAGCCCGTTTTACCTGATGTGTCTCTTACTTCATCACTAACAGTATTTATTAACATATACTACCCAAAATCACTTCCCTTACATCTCATATTATATTCCTGCTATATCCATGTGAATGTTTTCTTTTATTATATCAGTTTATCCACAATATGCTGCGGTCAAATGTATTCCCAAAAACATTATTCTTTTAATGTAACTGTAATAATGTAATCATTTTAATGTAATAATTATAATAATAAACTGTATCCACGCACGACAACATGGTTCAGTTTACGTAGCGTGCCCTACAGCGCATGCGTGTACTGGCATGGTGTCAGTGGTTGTAGCAGTTGGGGAAGTTGTGAAATTAAAACAGTGAAGTTTTAATGAGAGAAATGGGTCGTTAACTGTGGAAGTTTTATAGGTTTGAAGCTGTGAACAGAAACAGGAGGAGAACCATGACAGCGAACGAGGATCAAGAGGTATGAATGAATGAATGATGGTGCAGTAGTTGCCACTGCCGTTAGCGGCTAATAGCTAACTACATATCAGTAGCATGGCTATTAGCATTTGAGGCTGGGTTTCAGGGCTTCCCTACTTGTCAGACATAAAATAAGTCAACATGTTAGTTTTACTTTAATGTGCAAGCACTGTTTGTAACTATAGAAGCGGCCAGACCAGGGTGTCAAGTGGGTTTTCATCCGTTGTTAAGCCCTGATTCGCGACGTTCATAACGGAGAAAATATCACCAAACTCCATCCAAAATCTGCTAAATTAATGTGTTGCGTTATTGATAGGAATACATGCCACAGAAACTAAAATTAAAGACGTTGTCTCACTAGAAAACGTTTGCAAAGTTATTCGGTGTACACTGTAACCATCAGTAGCAATATTATGCCCACAAAATATCGACGTTTCACCGAAGCCACCTTGCTCCATTTACAGGAGAAAGTGGCTTTAGGAAGTCAAAGGTTATATTTATGGAAGTCATTTTATGCCTAGAGGATTCCATATATGCCAAATAAAAAAATAAGTCACCATGGTGATGTGTAAAGTTTAGTTTCTGTCCTGCACACCCCTCAAACTGCCTCAAATTTAATTTACCATATTTCTGAACGGTGTTCGGGCGCGACAAACAACTACTTATATCAGACTAACCTGTCACTAACCTCTTGTTCAATCACAGATGGAGCTGGAGGCTCTGCGCTCCATCTATGAAGGGGATGAGGGTTTCAAGGAAGTCAGCCCAGTGTCATTTCAGTTTAGGGTGAGTACTCTGTACCGTACAAACCTGCTTTAAAAATACAACAAATCAACAGAAATTAAAAGAAAGACAAAGACTGAAGATTATTCTTCACAGCTACAAGCTGTTCGGATTGATTCTGCTGTAGTAACTTGTCTCACCTTCTGTTTTATATAAAAGATAGGAAACCTTGAGGACATCAAAGCTTTCATCCTGGACATCACATGGCCAGAGACGTATCCTGAGACAGCCCCCGAAATCTCCCTTGATGCCTTTTTCAACAATAGGATGTATGTTTGAAGTACAGTGTATTGTCAGATCTCCCTTCGGTCATGCTTTGATTTTTATTTGAACTACTGATGACAGATGAGAGCAAAATCTGGAAACACCAATCACTTCATACCTGCAGGGATAAATCGTAGGACCATTCAACTGTAATAAACAGTTTACACACACAATTGCATTTAGTCATCTGACAGATGCTTTTATCCACAGAGACTTACGAGTGAGGGACATCACTAAAGCTTCAGTAGGAGACCTTGGTGCAAGAACTAAGTAAAAAGGTGCAAGTAAAGTTCACAGTAAGAGCTAGTTAGACATGTTGGGGTGTTAGGAGAGGAGGTCTTCTCTGATTCGTAAAGATAGAGAGGGATGCACCTGCTCTGATAGAACCACAGAACAGTTTTAGTGTCAATACTGTCTTTTGACACCTTGATTAATTTTTAAGTAGGAAATTTGAGTAAAAAAATTAAAAAAAGGACAATCCAGGTGAAAATTGTTGCTGTCTGGGCCAAAAAAAATTATTTTAGAAATATTAAAGCCATGTGTATTTATGGGAATTAATATGCCGATGCCATTATTGATTCTGGTTATTGAAATTAATCAGGAAATTAATTTTCTGCCTACAGAGGTTTTCAGCATCAACACAACTGAGTCTGAACAAAGTGTAGAAACAGTACAAAAACAATATGGATGTGACTGAAGGTTTGCCGAAGCCCCAGTTTAACTGTTTAAATGTGACACTAATTTTATTGTTACTCTATGTAACATACTAGTGTTTAGACCCTGACTTGAAATGACCATTTTTTCGTGAAGTGTAGCTAAACTTTGGACCGTTTCTTATTCTCCGCCATGGCTTCTTCTTGTTGACAGTTTCCATTAGTGTAGATGAGTTTGACATCATTGTTTTCATCACGTTCAGCATCAAACACCAATGTTAACTCTTGACTCTATCATGTCTTTTCTTCAACTGAAGTTAGCATGCTAACCAGCTAGCCCCGGCCCATCTCATCACTCTCTGATAGTGACTCACTGCAGCCTCCAGTCTGCCCTGAAGACATAGCTGTTCAGAGAACGTATTATAACCTCTTGCCTTGTAAACATAACAATGGCCCAGCAAGAAACCATGTACAGAGGCAGAGAAAACTTACAAACAGCCTGTCTTAAGTTTTTTTTTTTAATTTTTGAGATTTTGTGTGTTTTTGTTTGTTTTATTGGTTCGGTGGACTTAGATTTTCTGAAATTTATTTCTGAACAGGAATATCTGAAAGCTTTTTCAAAGCTCCAGACTGCCTGGAACAAAACAGAAATACTAAATCCTCTTATTTACCAATACATTAACAAATTTAAGCATAATGAGTCTAAAAATACTCAAATCAGTTAAAAGTTGCCACTGCAGATACATTTTGTCTGAATTCTTATCTTTCTCTTTGCCACCACCACTAGGGGACGCCAATGCCAACACACAGTGGCCTCAAATGAGCTAAAGTAGCAAAAATGTCTTTGGTCAGCTTGTGTCAGTGAGAGACTGCAGTACGATACCGTTGTTTATGGACACTGTCTTATTTTTTCTTTGGGTTCAATCACAGCTCTGCAGAGACGAAGCAGATGATCCTGTCAAAGCTGGAGGAGCAAGTGGAGGCAAACCTGGGGACCGCCATGATGTACACCCTGTTTGAGTGGGCCAAGGATAACCAGGAAGCACTCATGGAGAACCATAAACCTGTAGTGACAGCTGTGGTGAGTACAGTTCTGTCTTCTGACCATCCTCAATACTTCCGACTGATGGCTGTGGTGTTTTATACAATTACATAATCTATTCCCTCAAAATCACATCTTATGAAAAGTTAAGTCAGAAGTTTGGTTGTATATCTTGATTTTGAATTGAGACATTTTGAATTGAGACATTCATTGTATTTTCATTCTCCATCAGCTGTGCACATCAGTTTCAGTGATGATCAGAGTCATTGTGTTTCAAGAAAACAGCTTTTGATTATGTCTTGTTGTTGCAGGCGTTGACATCAAGCAGTGATGTAACAACAACCAGCTCAACAACCAAGAAGAGGGAGAAGAAGGAACAGCTGACAAAAGCTCAGAAGAGGAGGATCATCAACAGAACAGGTACATTAGTCAGGGCAGTCTTCACCTGTTCAAACTGCCGGATTTATACTGGTTATACTGGTGGATTCATATACTTAGCCCATTAACTATACACTCACTGGCCACTTTATTAGGTACGTCTCGCTAGTAACGGGTTGGACCCCTTTTTGCCTTCAGAGCTGCCTTAATTCTTTGTGGCATAGAGTCAACAAGGTGCTCAAAACATTCCTCAGAGGTTTTCATTCCAGTTGCACCACATCCCAAACGTGATCTATTAGATTGAGATCTGGTGACTGTGGAGGCCGTTTGAGTACAGTGAGCTCATTGTCATGTTCAAGGAACCAGTTTGAGATAATTTGAGCTTTGTGACATGGCACGTTATCCTGCTGTAAGTAGCCATCAGAAGATGGGTACATTGTGGTCATAAAAGGATGGACATGGTCAGCAGCAATCCTCATGTAGGCTGTGGCATTTAAACTGGTACTAAGGGTCCCAAAGTGTGCCAAGAAAATATCCTCTACACCATTACACCACCACCACCAGCCTGAAACATTGATACAAGGCAGGATGGATCCATGCTTTCATGTTGTTTACGTCAAATTCTGACCCTACCAATTTGAATCGAGACTCATTAGACCAGGCAACGTTTTTCCAATCTTCTACTGTCCAATTTTGTTAAGCCCATGTGAATTGTAGCCTCAGTTTCTTGTTCTTAGCTGATAGGAGTGGCACCTGGTGTGGTCTTCTGCTGCTGTAGCCCATCTGCTTTTGTAGCATTTTATCTTACCACTCCTGAGATATGCTAAAAGTTTTTATCTAAAATATTTTTCCTAAGTCCTGTTCACAAAACTGCTGAGACCAACTTTTAGTATGGAGAAGCGAAAACTCCTAAGCTAGGAGTGCGACTGCATTGCTTTGTCAGTTTCAATGGATGAGCTCCCTTGCAGGAACCACAGCGATTGGTTGATGAAAGACAGGTGTGTGCCCATGAAAACAAATCTGCAACATCCCGCAGTAATAATAAAAAAAAAAAAAAAACAGAAATAAATGAATACAAATTAAATAATAACGGCTTAAGAGCTGTTTACAAAAGTAGTGCATTCTCCAAAATGCATCTGTATAATAAGGTTTGTGTCGACCTGGGAGAATTTAATTTTACTATCAAAACTTACATTCAATTCTCCCAATGGAAAAAAAGTCCTAGACTACCTAAATAAACCTAACTGGCAGCCTATTATCCACAACCTATTGTAGGTGTACCTTTTGTAATGTAGCTGTGGCCCTGGCTGTGGGTTGAGGTGTATGAAGATTTCTGCTGTCCCTCACCAAGGGACCTTGGTGGGGGACAGGAGAAATCTTCATACACCTCATACACCAGACAGGTAGAATATGAACCTTTCAATCAGCTGCCTCAGGTCACTCTCCATTTAGATCCATGACTCTTGGGTAGTCCTGTACACTGTACAACAACGTCTACAGCTGTACAGCCAGCATTGAATACAACCTGTGTGTTGATGGCGTGATTTTGTTTTCCTGTCCACAAATACTTCCTTGTCTTGCGATGGTGCAATCATTTTTACATGTTTCCATCTATGGCATCAATCACAGCAGGTAGACCAGCTATTGCTATAAAGCTGCTCTATTTCCCTGTAGTTGTTGAACATTTTTAAAAAATCGTATGTATTGTCCTATGATGTTAGGTCAAAGCGCATTTATTGTTTTGTGGATCGTTTTTTCTCTGTGCCAAGTAACACAGTGTTGCTAGACAAATTTCCGCACTGATCGGGTTGTGTCAGTTGGTAGGAGATTGCATCCTTCACAAACTCCACAACAATCATTATTCCCTCGTGATTGACAGTATCTTTTAAGTAATTCAACATCGTTTTAGGTTCTCAAAACACTGCGACGTGGAATGACAGCGCTGACCCTTTTATGATTCTTTGTGATTTGGTCTTAGTGAGTTAGGCGTCCTCTCAACTATTTCTAACTTCTCCCAGACTTAGGAGCTACTTTTAGCGCTAACTGGCTTTGTGAATAGCTCTTAGTAAAATAAAATAGGAATCCTAAAGTTAGGACTGACACACCCATTATTTTTAGGAGTTTCTCCTAAATCGGCAAGTTAAGACTACTTTTAGCCTTAAGATTCTTTGTGAATACTGGCCCTGAGCGCTAACAGAGCGTTTCAGAGAGAGGGTCTTGTATAAAATGTACAGCAGAAGAAAAATAATGTCTTAAAAATGGCCATAATAGCTCCTCTTTAACACAACTAACGACAAACCACATAACATTATTAGCTGTTGAGTTTACTGATAAATCAACAGTATGGAGGACCAGGGACATCGCAGGAAAACTAATAAAGTATTTCCTTAATTTCATATTTAAATGTGAAATAAAATGGGAATTGTTAAAAGAATTTATAAATGAACAATTAATCCACCGATAAATAAGCCCAAAGCCAATTTAGCCTAAAACCCTATGGATATGATATGACTGGTTAGTTCTCCAACCAATCAGAGAGCTTGTTACATCCCATGGCCAATTGGGATTGTTTAGCCTGGTTTTACAGCACTGAAGGCCCTGTCACAGAAAGCCTAACAGGAGAAGCTAATTGACTAAGCAAACCAATTGGTGAATAGGAAAAGGGAAAGCAGCTGGAGAAGGAGTCTTGGAAACTGCACCAAAAGGACCTCAACCCTAAATGGGGCTCTCGCATTGACTGCAAAATTGAAATATCGTGCTATAGACAAACCAACCACAGTGGATAGCTGCAACTGCCACAGTGTTTCATTCATGTTCCTCTGTGACCCTCTCACATGAAAGCACATTTGATTTTCAAGATTCATCAACCACATCACACCAACAGAGTATATATAGGAAACGTGAAAACAATTATGAGAGGAGGTGCTGTAGGGAAGCACTGTCCTGACAGATATCCACATATAACACTGTTGAACTTAAACTTAACCTTGAAAAACACTTTTCCCACACATATGATACAATGACCTACTGTATATGGTCTGTGTTCTTATTTCAGCTCTTCATTGAAGCTGCATGATGCTGACACTGAGTACAATAAAACAATTAAACCCAACAGGATGTCTCATTTTTGTGCAACAGATGCTATTTAATTTTGACTGTCTGGTTGATATTAGTTCTAAACACATTCATCATTTTAAAAGAAGGATTTGTTCTTTCAGATAATAAAGGAGAACTGCCTCGAGGCTGGAACTGGGTGGATGTTATTAAAGTAGGTGCATTTCACCTTTTCTCCACTAGATGGTGCAGCACCTCTTACCTCTGAGTCTAGCAATATGATGAACTAACTTCTTTTTGTTCTGTTGTCTCTTCTCCCTGCTCGTTGATACAACCGTCCTCCAGCATGTAAGTGAAACCATCTCAGTTAAAATGTCTTTAAACGTCCTCAACAACACAGACCTGTGTTACATGTGTTTTTGTGTTTTTGTTGCAGTTGAGTAAAACAGGCGGGAAAGACAACGACTAAGCCTGAGGGCGGTGCCCTGATGCTGCTTCATGCGAGACACTGGAGTGAAGTGTGACATCACTGCAGCCTGTCGATGCTGCCATCTACAAGCCCTCACATCCAACCTCACCAACATGCTACAATTACAGTGGCCCATCCACCCTGACAACCAAAGCAGGCTGGGTAACGGTCAACCTGAGGACACACACACACACATTCAGCTAAACTGACACTTTGAGCTGGGGATGTATCAGCTGTGTTTTATGTGTTTGTGGTGTTTGTGGAAAGCATTTGTGTGAAGAGGAGCTCATCATCAAGTTTTATTGGCTCACTTTTTCCCCAGATAGTCTTCTGTCATCTGTCAGGGTGGAGCGTGTCTGAGATACTCACTGCCATGATTTCACTCAGCGAGGTTCAGCCCAGCTCTCAGGCTCTGAGCCATAAGTGTTGGATTGTGGTTCTAAATGGAGCAGCAGCAGTCGAGCAGCATCCTGCTGTTATTCTGAGGTGTCGTGTTACTTTGTGAAAGCAGAGAAGTTTTTAATAACACTTAACACATTTCTTCTCTCACCTTATTTTCATAGATGTTTCTTTTTCCCAATGATTGAAAAAGTTACAATTTTTATATATAAATAAAACCTGATTTGCTCTGCTTCTTGTCTAATGATGTCATTGATCACTGGTCTCATCACCTGATGCTGCTGATTCATGAGAAGAACTAGTTTCTCCTACAGCAACTGTTTTGTATGAAAGCATGAGCACATTGACAAGTCTTCAGACTCGACATCATTCACCAGCTCCTGTGTTCAGTTTACAGCAGTGGTGACATTGAAGTGTCGTTTCATTCCTCTGTAACAAAAGTGTTATGTTAGAAAACTGTACCTGAGGCACAAAGGAAGTTGAGTGATTTTGCCTTAAAATAAAACTGATGAGTGTGTTGTTTCTTCCGTCAATGAATCTGAGGTGTCCTCAACATGGAAGTTTATTGATCTGTGAGTGAACAGACGGATGACTTAATAACAGTCACAATAAAGAAAGACTGAACAGACGTTCTTGACTGAAAAATGAAACAAAAAATCAGCACACTGTTGGTCACTGACTTTAACATATCACAGAGAGTAAAATGAAAAACGTAAGAGAATAAATCAAATGTTAAGAAAAGTCTTAAATACTTAAGTCAGGAATTTGTTCAGGGCAAGACAAGGAATTTCCTGATCCCGACAACAGCCTCGGTTCGGACCAGAAAAACTAAAACAATTCTCAGTGAAATGGACCATTGCCTTGCTTCAATAAAGTTACTGCCAAGCATTGCAAGAAATTTGACTTACATTTTGAAGATCCAGAAAGCTGAGTAAAGTCAGCCTGAAGCCAAACATAACTGCTCGAAGATAAAACATAAGGATATTATACTTACTGCATACAGCAGCATATCTGTTCCAACCAAGTGCAAAAAGTCCAACTGTTCAACTCTGCCACATTCCCAAAATAAAAGTAATATTATGTTTGTAAACTTTAACACGTCCTGCTCAGGTATATGTCATTGTATGTTAACGCTGTCTATGACCCCAAATGGAATGCCGTTGGCACTACAGACGCTCAGATCAACACTTTAACATTTTAAAGGCTTTCCTGTTAAGAAAGACAAGCGAAGTAAAAAAAAAAAAAGGCACAGAGTGATATTTCTTGATCTTAGTGCTGTGTATAACACCAAATGAACTGCTGTTGATAGGAGAAACAGTCAAATGAGCGCATTAACATTTTCAATACAAACGGACATAATATTTCTTTCCTGAGACAAAAGACATGCACAGTGAAAAAAGGCACCAGACTGCATTTTAACAATATTAACGGTGTGTATGAGTCCAGCTGGAGTCTGAATACTATATTGCTCTGAATGTTCTTTAAACATTACGCCTCATAGACTGCTGTTAGCGCTCGGGACGTTGAGCGACACTTAAACCTTATCTGTCCATACTGACATAATATGACGTTAGAGTCTGTTTAAAAATCATATTTATATATACCATACGTACACAGGGGAAACAGCATGCGGAGGCTTTCCTGAATGAAAAGACATGTACAGTGAAAAAAGGCACCAGACTGCATTTTAACAATGTTAAAGGTTTGTATGAGTCCTGTGAACATTGTATTACTTGAATGGATCGTATATACTATATTACGCCTTTGACCTCATTTGTCCATACTGACATAATACGACAATAGAGTCTGTTTAAAATTCATATTCGTCCTATTTGCCACACGTACACACGGGAAACAGCATGCTGAGGTTTTCCTGAGACAAAAGACAGGTGACATGAAAAAAGGCACCAGATAGCTTTTTAACGATGTTCACGGTGTGTATGAGTCGGGCAGGAGTCTGAACACTAAATATAGTGTTGCTTTGAATGAACTTCAAACATTGTATTACGCCTAATAGACTGCTGTTTGCGCTCGGGACGCTCAAAGCAACACTTTGACCTCATCTGTCCATACTGACGTAATATGACAATATAGTCTGTTTAAACTTCATATTCACTTCCTATTTGCAACACCATACTGAGGCATTCCTGTTTAAAAAACACAGTCGACGTGAAGCAAGGCACAGAGTGATATTTAATGATCTTAAAGCTGTGTATAATCGAATGGACTGCTGTTTATTGGAAAATAAACCAGGACCAGTCCTAGCCTGGTCAGATGCGTACACGAACTGATGAAGCCTCTTGGATGAGAGGTGAAACGTCTTCGCAGACAAATAACCTAGTCCAGTTGTTTTCGATTTAAAAAAAACTCCTTTAAGATACTATGACCTGGACAAATGAGAATATACACAGGCTTTATTGGAAAAGCAGTCAGATGAGAACATTAACCTTTTCAGTACAAACTGACATAATATTACAGACTGAATTTAAATATGAAAGGGTTTTTTTTTTTAATTTTGTTATATTGTTAAAATAAATTATGTACTAGAGAGATCTGTGAGGCAACGCTGCTTTTTTGCTATATTTTCTCTAATTTTTCAGCTGAACCTGTGGCAGCATTTGTCAAAAAAGATAGAATAATTAAAGGTATTAAAATTCCTTTTGACAAAATTAGTTTGATTTATTGGATTGCAGATGATATTACCTCCACAGTAAAAGAGTTAGTGTGAAGTGTGTTATGAAAGACATTGAAATATATGGGAAGGCTTCCGGTGCAAAAACTCATATTTAAAAATCTAAAATTATGTTTTTCGGTATAATAGATGCAGGTCAGTGTCAATTTCAAAATAAAATAAATAATAATAAATAAAATTTTGAGGTATGTAATTAATTTTCCATGGGGTGGTAAGTTGGTTAAGATTTCAACAAAGCCACTGATTGGTAGTTACAAGAATGGAGAACGTAAATTAGTTGATATAGATACTAAAACGAAAGCAATGAGAATTAAAATGGTACAGAAGTATTTATATGGAAATAAAGATTGTGGATGGATTGTCTTTTTTAGGCACTATCTATTTAAATGTGGAGGTTTAGGTGAAGGTGGAATTTTCATGTGTTTGGAAAAGTGCGTTACAAATACAGTGCCTTTGTTCTATCAGGAAATCTTTGGGGCATGGGCAGAATTCTTAAAGGATGTGATATATGATTGTGGTGATATAACTCAGATAATAGAACAACGTATGTGTTTGAGCCCTAAAATAGAGAAGAATGGGAAAATGTTTTATATGTATTAGCTGTGTATGTCAGCTGGAGTTAGGCAGATTGAGGATATTGTTGCTTCTTACCCAATAGAGAAATATATGACTGTGTTTTAGAATGCTATGAGGACGTTAGAAGGTCAACAGTAGATAATGTGTTTGAAAATATTAAAACAGGTATTGTAAAATGGGTTAAGGTTATTGAAAAACAGACAATAAATTTGGGAAAGAGTGACATGCCAAATCTTTTTCTTGAATTTAACAGTGTTAAGAAGAATTTAAAGCATATGAAAGTAAAACAGATTTATGAAATTTTGTTGAAAAAAGAAATATAAGTGCCTGCATCTGAGGGAGTACGGTCTAAAATCTTTCGAAACTTAGTGTTCTCGTCAGAAGCTTTCTCTGTGTCTGAGAACTGAGTTTTTGTCACACATTGTCCGGTCTATACAGAACACTTCAGGATAAGTTTTCCTGTCTATTTGAGTAGCATTCATGAAGAATATCGTCACCTTCCTAAAATAATGGCCTAAGTCATGTTTTGACAAAAATGTTTTTTTTGCCTAAATCACCCCCTCATGATGCTGGCCACCTCTGGTAAAATCGCCTGAATCCTCAGTTGAGGGGAACATGCAATTCTACCCCCGGTTGTATAATGGCCTATGTCAAAAGTGTGACTCTTTTGTTGGGTTTTTTGTGTTTCCTGAAAAACCTGAAAAAATGACTTAGGCCATTATTTTAAGAGGGTGTCGATATGATGGATTTCATGTTTACATGTCATAAAGTTATCAGCTACACCTGAGAATGCAATACTGTTGAAAAGAGCTGTTTCCACGTTTCCAGCGCCTAAATCGGCTCCGTTCCTCGTTAAAGCTGTCTGTGTGTATCCAAAATCTGAGCATTCATATTTAGTGGGATTTCTACACAGAACACTTCAGGATAAGTTTTCCTGTCTATTTGAGTAGCATTCATGAAGAATATGATGGATTTCATGTTTACATGTCATAAAGTTTTCAGCTACACCTGAGAATGCGATACTGTTGAAAAGCGCTTTAAGCATCAGGATCTGCTCTAAGTCCTCGTCAGAAGCTTTCTCTGTGTCTGAGAACTGAGTTTTTGTCACTCATTGTCCTGTCTATACAGAACACTTCAGGATAGGTTTTCCTGTCTATTTGAGTAGCATTCATGAAGAATATGATGGATTTCATGTTTACATGTCATAAAGTTATCAGCTACACCTGAGAATGCGATACTGTTGTAAAGCGCTGTTTCCACGTTTCCAGCGTCTAAATCGGCTCTTTCCTTCTTTAAAGCTGTCTGTGTGTATCCAAATCTGAGCATTCACATTTAGTGGGATTTTCAAACAGATCACTTCAGGATAAGTTTTCCTGTCTATTTGAGTAGCATTCATGAAGAATATGATGGATTTCATGTTTACATGTCATAAAGTTATCAG
>NW_019525248.1:0-68812 GCF_002814215.2 Seriola lalandi dorsalis
TGAGCTCAACTTAAACACATACAGCATCTTTATTTAAATGAGTTCCTTGTTGTTGCCTGCAGCTCTCAACCTGTGGGTGATACAGTAGAGTTGGAAGTGACCTTCGTTACTGCTGCAAAACAAACTAATTTAGATCTCATGATGTGTGATACTTTTATCAAGCATCGCCATAACAGAGTGTATGGGTGTAACATGTGGGAGTGACCCTCATGTTCTTTTTGTGCTATTTGTCCTGTCTTGAAATCCAGATAGCAAAATGAAACTTCTTGCCTGGGTGCTCGGCCCGAGTCTGGCCCATATACTTCCACATCTATGTGTATGTTCCAGAATTGGTCCGGATGTGGAAGTATAGCATCTTACAATCATGCCGTATGTGGGCCAGATTCGGGCCGTGGAACCAGGCGTGTACTGGACCAGGAGAAAACAAGCATGTGACCAATGCTTTATTTTGCGATCTGGGAAAAACTGTCACATTGAAACCTTCAAAAGAAAAACTTTCACATATGCTGCATGATTTTTTTTTTTACTGCTGGCGTTGCTGTGCCTAAGTACAGCCTCACAGAGCCACGATAGCGTGCTGTAGACTCTTTAGTTTTGTGCCTCATACAGCTATTAAATGAAATCTTCAAAAAGGAGATTTATGAAACTGTGAGCCCTCCTGTGTGAAAACCATATGTTGGAGGAAGACTAGATTTCTGTTTTGCCAGAATCAGTGAAAACCAAGCCGGGCTACACCCACTATAACTACTCAAAACACTAAAGATAATCTGGAAGGACACTAAAACGTATAAACCACAGCAAAACAGTAAATCATAAGCTTTCACTGCATATTTATTTCAACACAATACAGTATATACACTTTCAAAATTGCAAATCTTTGAAAAAGAAAAGAAAAAGAAATAAGAACTGGAAAGAGAACATCACCAGTGATTAGCAGTATGGCTGTCACTTTTTCACCTTCTTGACATAAACATTCATAGAGCATTTCCATCAAATGTTGAGCACAGAGATGTTTCAAATCAAACATACATAAATGCGTTACACAGCATAGTTAATCATTTGAAGAGTAAAATAATAATTTTTGAGCATTTCCAGCAGTTTCGTTTGATAAATAGAATCATTTGGGAATAAGATGTAAAAGGCAGTAGTTGTTTCTTCCTGGAAAGAAAAGCAGGAGAAGTAAAAACAGCAACTAAGAACTAAAGTAATAGTAAAAGTTTGAAATGAAACTTTCACCACATTTGATGAAATGATATCATTTTACTTAAGCTAGCATTGTTTTCTATTTTCTCCGAAGCAATGCAGATCTTAAGATAGTAGCGTTGTGAGGAAAACACATTACATCACACATCTGAAGAAGCTGAAATAGTAGCACTACTGTAGGCTGGATTTTCCAAGGACGTGTAATACAGTTTTTTAAAAGTTACACAGAACTTTCCTTCGCTCACACACTCACTCACTCACTCACTCACACACACACACACACACACTCACTGAGTCATTGAGTTTATGTAAAGGACGCTGACGGACACACTGAGCATCCTCAGGTGACAGATGGTCACATCACTTTTAGTCAGCTCATTATCGCAGTAAGTCCCTGGCATCGGAGATAACAGGTTTAAATGCTTCAGTATTCTTAGGAAACACCTCTGCAGTGTGTACAAGGTGGGCACCGTGCATGGCAATGGACGATACAGCTTTGCATATAACATACTAGTTTCTTTGATATGGTGTATAATAAAAAAAACCATTCTGCTCAGACTCTCTCATGACGCTAAACCCACATAGAGAGGCACGATTAGTTAGAAAATTGTGTGATTTTTCTTTTGTGATGCACAACACATAAAGTAACTATAAACAAAAAAACGTATCAGTTTCTCTTTAAATTTTGCATGTGTATGTATATACAGTATGTCTGTGTGTGTGTGTGTGTGTGTGTGTGAGAAAGAGAGGGCGGAGGCTTGAAACAGCAAAGATGAAAAAATTTCTATATTTGAAAAAATAAAATAAAAAAGGTATGAAGTTCAGTAAACGTAAGAAGATTTCCAGAAAGAAAATCTTCAGCTCCAACAGCGCCTATAAAATCTTTTATGAGGTGGCATAAATCGAAACCGTCGCCGCTGTTCGTTATAGATCTGCATAGCAAGGTGTGGCTGCTGGAAATCATTAAAAATTAGGGAATGTGGTGTAACACTGATGTGCAGAGAAGATGACAAAAGTAAAAACTTTTATCAAGTACTTTCCACTGTGACGTGGAAAAAAAGAATGGCTGCTGTCCACTGGCGTGACGGCGGTGTCCTGGAGTGATGTGGTGCCATAACGCCTCGGCTATAACCGTTCTCTACAGGACGACGTTTCCATCGAGTCTCAGAGTCCAGTTCTTTGAATGCGACTGGTAATTTGGTTTCTCAGTAGACCATCAGCTTTCATCCATCTTCTGCAGCTTTCGGATCCTGGTTAAGACACTCGACGGGGCGGTTGTCAGGACAAATTTCCTTTTTTCAAACTGTTTGTCTACAAGAATAACTTCAGTTTTTCATAGTTGTTGAACGGGTTTTGATATTTTCCTGTAATGAGCAGGATGGAGGAACAGTGCCTGACCACCTGTCTGAGTGTCCTCCTCAAGAGAGGTCACGTCTTTGGCGTTATGTCTTATTTAATTCAGGAGAAATGCCTTTAGATACACAGTTTTGTTTCCCCTCTTGTACCCTGGCACCTGCCTCCAAAAGGTCTCTATAGCTGGAATGGAGTGTCTTATGATACAAGGAGAACTTACTGATCCCATCCCCAAGCTCAGATACACCTGTAAATACACTAAAATATTTGGATGAAATCTGAGGTTACCAGAAAAGATTTACCACACAGGGCTTCGTGGAGGATGCAGGACATATTCTGTGCTTCAGCAGCGACACCGAGTCATGGTTTTGAGTGGAGTGATAATACATCAGTGGGATATGTTGTGGATAATAGCTCAGAAAACTGTAGAAATACTTTGACTGTGATGGTTTTTTTTCCCTCTTTTGAAAGCAGCTACAGTAATAATCTTTTTCTCCTCGAGAAGCAACGTTTGGCACCATTAGCTGCTCCCTCGTACCAGACTTAGAGCAGGTAAGATTGCTCTTCCAGGTGAAACTATGGGAGACACAAATCCACAGGGGTCAGCGTGCAAAAAGTTAGTTGGAAATTCTTGTCCATGTGTTTCTGGAAAGATACTGCTGATACCAAGTGGAAGAAGCAAGTATATATATATATATATATATATATGCATTTTTGGATGCGGGTAACAATGAAGACTGTCATGGCATCAGACTATTTCATGTAACAGAACAAAATCCAGAATTCCCTGTGAATTTGAATCACTAACATTACAATTGATCTGTCCTGATATTCATTTCATTGCTCATCTAATTAGTTGCCTTGAAACTGCTCGTTTAGCAGGAATGCTAATGATGGGTACAGTTAGCATCAAGAGGTTAGGCTACAGCAGATTACTTTAAGATTTCCTGCAGTCAGGATCAGTGTAAAAGTAAAATAAAAGGTCGGATTATAAGAGCTGTAATGATTAGTTGATTGATTAAGCAAAAATGCTAAATACATTCACTGGTACCAGCGTCTTGGTGTGAATATTTGTTGGTTTTTCTCTTCCTCTCTGATATTAAACTAGCTATCTTTGGGTTTTGGATTGTTGAATTTGCTATCTTGCTATTTTCTGACATTTTATGGAGCAAACCAAGTGGATAAATGAGAAAATAATTGAAAGACTGATAAAGAGTTAATATACTTTTGAACAAAAAATATGGAGAAGAGATTTCCCCATGCTGCCAGATCTGTTTTGCTTAGTTAAGGTTTAGTTGCTGCTGTCCCATCGCGGCCATCTGTATAAGTGGTTTAACTCAGCATGTGAGAGCTGGAGAGAGGCTTCCATGTGAGTCAGTATCTTCCAGGTGAAGATGTATTCCAAGCGTTCCAACCTTTTTACACGGTGACCTTTTCAGCTGATAGTGGAGAATGAGTCCCTCCTTTACAGATTCGGGGTTTGCCTGTGTTCGTGGCGTTATTTGATCCGTATAGATAGAACGACAAAGCTCGCCGATAGAGTACAGCTCTGCGTTATTTCCAGCTTGATTATTTGGCAGTCACGGTTCACTGGAAACGTATTTCCAGGAACTCCAACTATCCAGTGAAATGCATATCTCTGTGGTTGGATAGCTCAGGATATTTCCATGAATACACAAATCAACAGGAATTTGGTTTACCCAATGCAGAGCCAGCATGAGCACACTTGAATCTGCATCTTTCTTTGGCAGCTTGAAGATGAAACCGGGAGTCCTTGTCAATTAAATGAACAGTTGGACATTTTGGGAAACTGGCTTACTGGTATTTGCATTACCGCTGAGAGTTAGATGAGAGAAGCTGTAGCTGTTGCTTCATATTTACTGTAGTTATAAGAGTCGTATCAATCTCCTCATCTGACTCTTGGCAAGAAATCACATAGCTTGTTCCCAAAATGTCGAAATATGCCGTTAAGTATATTGTAAAAGGAATGACAGCAGCATTGTTTCATCTGGCCTGAGATCTCCAGTCGAATCAGATTTCAAGAGCTTGAACCAACAGACTCTCAGGAAGATTGGAAAGAAGCCTCTGTGACACAACTCTTCTCAGTCTTATGTAAGAGGAGTTTTAACAAGGATCTACCTCAGTCTTCTTTTCAGTGAAGCAACAGCTACATGTAGCTGCCATCTAAGACCTGAAGAGTGTTTACAGAGCTCAGTGACATCTTTGTGAAAACTGGACTAAGACTGCCCCCTAATAGTCGACCAAACATCATTAGTCGATGAGAAGAGTCTTAGTCGACACGGCTGGTCCCCGTGGTTATTACACAGTAAATCCATCTGTCGGGCAGGAAATCCAAAGTGTGGGATCATTCCAAGAGGGTGCAGGACGACTCCAGGAAGGTGACACACAAACTCTGCATTGGCCTATCATTCGTTAACCTCAAACATGGCTTATCATTTGAAACACGTAAGTAGCCTAATATTAGCCACTTAGCACGGCTGCTTGCTCTAACATTAGATAGCCGAGATAAATATGGTATCCAAGTGTTCGTGGGAACTGGCGAAACTGAATTACCTCGTTTACTGCACTTTTGTGCATTTCTGCACAAATATAAATCTATAAATTCATAAGTTATGTGACGTTTTGAAATACAACTGTTCAGACTCCGCGCTGGTTCTTCCGACACATTCAGAGTTAGGCTTGGGATGATATTTGATAATATTGAATATCGCAATATTTCCCGCCGAATGTGAAATATTTCTTTTTTTTGCAGTCATGCCTTGCTGCAGAGTCCGACCCTCATTTCACAGGTTTGCTTGCTGTACACTGTGCCTTGGCATGTGACATATAAAACTCTGAACTGCTGTTTAGTGGCAGCATAAAATACAATATGATTATATTACTAAATCTACTTTATAACTATTATCCCATACTATCATCCTAAAACCTTTTTCTGACGCCCCCCAAAAATATACATTTAAATAATCAAATTAACATCATAAATGTGCAACGACTAGTCGACTAATGTCTTGAACAACAACTACCAGTCGACTGTAGCAAAATCTTTGGGTGGGGGCAGCCTTACATTGGACTTTGTATGGGTCTCTGTTTCATCTCTTTGCTGAATACAGTTTTACTGTAACTAGCTTTCAACAATTAAATTCATTAAGTAAATAAAAAGAGAGAGCCAACACAGAGGTCAACACAAAGTCACTTTATTAAGTTTAGGGGCGGGTGGAGCAACTGAACGTGGGGATCTCCCTGATCAGGATTTCTTCAACTCTCACTCACTCTCGTCTGTCCTCTAACAGGCAGAACCAGCCTCTTACTTGAACAGAGTGTCTGCAGATAATGATGTCCGAGTATTTGCTCCGAGCTGTGATCCAAAAAAAAAAAAAAAAGACAGCTCCAGCGAAGCCACACATCAAAAGTCACAATTTATAATCAAAAATCGAGGAAAATTAATTAATTAAATTGATTGATTAATTAATTTTCCTCCAAAACAACCAGAAGTTGATTAATAGACATTAGGGAATGCGGTGCACCTCTGGCTGCATTGCCAGATGCAGCACAGATCAGCTGGGTAAGTTATTCTCCTCTGCAGCCTTGGCTTTAACAGCATGTTCTGCTGATGGGGTTGAAAGTGTTTGTGCATGAGGGCGTTTGTTAAAATGACTGTTATCTATGTGATGCATGTCACTCTAAGAGCCTTTACAAAAGTCATTTCTTGAACGTTCTTATGTTTGTTTAATTAGCACGTGGACATCATCAGATCCTTTTAAATGCTAATCCGTGGGGACAATCACTGTCAGCGTCTCTGACCCCACGGTAAGATGTTCTGACAACATTAACATCCAATATTCTTTGCTTTCTGTTTTTTTTTTTTCTGTTTTTTTTCTACCTCCAGCAGTAACAGTGGAGACACGGTGCAGAAAAGAAAAAGAAGCATTGGGAGATATAGGAAATGAATGACAACATAATGACGTTACACCAAAGATTTTGACAGCCCAGAGGACTGTTTGACGGCAAGTGCCAGCCCATCCGATCCTGGGAAGGTCACACCACCAGCCTGATTGGCAGTTTGTCTAAAACACACTTCCCACACGGAGAGTCCTCCTCACATGGTTACCCATAATCCTTGAATGCAGGTTATCAAATCTGTCCTCTGAAGCGACAAGGAGTTGACATGTTTCAATCAAATATGGGTGTGGGATATTTCCACCCCTTTCCAAAATGTTTTTGTTGGTACACAAACGCTTTGTCTCAGCTGTTTCATGATTCCAGTGTGTCTGTGTGTGCCATCTAGCAGAGAGAGGTTTAGCAGAGATGTTCCTTTAGTAACAGTCCAAAACAGGGTTTCCCTGCTGCCCCCTTTGCACCTCCTCCTCCTCCTCCTCCTCTTCCTCCTTCTCACCATAGGTTAGCAGATAGTACACCTGGTCATCAGTGTTCATGCAGTAAAGGTTCATCATGATTTGATCTGCTGTGCACCTGCCTTACCCAAGTTGAGTGAATTCAGAGTCCTGCTCTTCTCTGCTGCAGCCATGTGTGGTGGTCGTGGGGGACTGGACTTTGCCAATTTCCTCTAGGGCACTGGCCAGAGAGTCCAGGTCCCCCGAGTCCTGGTGCTGGGCTTCCCAAAGACTCAGAATCACTGAAGAAGGGCTCTCCTGACATGCAAAGTAGCACAGGTTCCTACAGGCGAGAGACATTTGAATATTATATTGAAGTAGATCACGTGACAAGTAGCTGTAACTGAAGAGAACAAATGAGCAGTTCAGCAATGAAGTGATTGTTTATCACAGTTTATGATCAAACTTCACAAGAGACACGTTCAAAAGTTTTTAATAAAGGTAAAGCTCTAAAAACACCGGATCCTACATTTCCCATCATGCAACTGGACAGCAGCTTTCAGCATCTTTCAGCATGCTTAGACCTTGCCTGTCTTCTAAATGCTAATTTCTTTCAACCGCCCAACACCTGCAGTTTGGTTTGTAAGTCCCAACCTCTTAAGTGACATCACTATGACATCACCAGGGTTATTTCCTCAAACAGCAGAGCAACAGAAGACACTGCGTCATGGTTTTCTTCGGCTGAGGAGTGGCCGCCTCCTCGTGACAACTACTAAACTCAGTGTAGTGGTTGCTGCCATTTGAATTTCCAGCTTACTTGTTTTTTTATAGTCAACACAAATAAATAAATAAAATAAAAAGGATTCCCACCAGACATGTAAATCTGATCTTTGAATAACAAAAATTCAATTAACTATTTAAAAAGTGTAAAAACAAAAAACAAAAACATCTACTTCTTCTCCCTCATTGAATATGCAAATATTTTTCACTTCAATGAAACCTCCACTTTCTCTGCACTGGAGATTTCACACTTGTATAAGTTGCATATTGGAGATTAACTGGCTTCCAAAAGAACTTGTGATTCAGAAAATGCTGATTGTATGTGCACAACTTAAACTTAAAGGTGAAGGTTAAACAGTCAAGTGAAGTAACAATAAGCAAAAGACATTTGTGAGCGGAGGAGGACGTTAATAAAAATGTTTTAACTCATGCAGAGGTGGAACGGAGCAAAGATTGTATTTTAATTGGAAAATATCTTTAAAAAAGAAAAAGAAATCTCATGATCTCATTAATCATCAGCATAGATTAATTAACTTAGTTTGTCCCAAGGCTGACAATAACAGCAATACAGTAAAATTTAGTTACAGTTTGTGCTGTGAACTCATGTGGTTTATTGTGTGAGAAAACGCACGCTGCAGGCCAGATTTCATTTACACTACTGCTGTTGTTATAACACCTCTCCAACAGGGTGCACTGTTTCATCACAATGGGATTTCCTTTGTTGCCTTCTACCCGCTTTTCCTCCACATCCCACTTTCCCTCCTCAGTGTGATAACGTTCCCACACATTCAGAGAAATAATTACCAAAATCAGCTTAACTAGGTAGAGACATTCCCATTACATGCTTCTCGGTGTGTTCGACTGGGCTGAAAAAGCTCTGAAATCCTTTCCCATTCCTCGGTCACAGATTTCTTTTTTTGTTTTCAGACCCGTTTTAAGTGAAATTCCTTAATCACATAGTTTCTGTCTCAGTTTCTTAGTCAACTTTTCCCTCTCATGTTTCTCCAACTGGCAAGACAGAGAGGCGTCTTTGTGGCTATAAGCTCTTCTCTCTCCGAGGCGCATGCAGAGATCACCCCATCACCAAACAAGTGAAAATCCTCACACAGCCTACGCAAATACTGACCTGGCACAACCTCTGGAGAGTTTAGCAGGAGCTGGAGGACGCAGCACATGAAGACGTGCTGCTAATGAGGAGTGCTAACATGAACACATTTTCTTGCCAGAGGCTGGCCTGTCAGCAGTCTGAGACCTTCCTTCAGATTTCTGCACAACACGGCCTCTTCTCTCCAGTTATTCTGACTGCGCTAAAGTTACATCTCTCCCTCTCTCTCTGTCTGTCTGTCTGTGTGCATGTGTTTCTAGATCTATAATGAAATCAGCAGTGTGGCGTGTTACTGAAGGCTGGTTGGTGATGGGAGATTAGGGCTGACACGGTGCCTAAATTCCAGATATAAAAATAGTATTCAAAGTGGGAACAGTGTTTACATAGTGGAGAGGGCAGAATATGCAGCTTTTCAGTCATTATTAAACCATTTTGTATGAACACCTAAACAGAACATACCAGCTGATTCATGTGACTGCAGCTTGCGTAACACACAAATGACTCAGCAACTGGCAAATGGTAAGTGAAGAATGAGAGTGCTATAATTCATACCTGTCTATGTGGAGCTTTTGAGCCAGGAGCTGCCAATCCTTCCCCTTGGCATTAGCCGTGTCAAAGGTGGCGCTGATCCGCTGACGGATAGACAGCGGGATTTTAAAGGCCCGTGACCCTGTCTGAGAGGTGATGGTACAGTCCGACTGAGTGAAAAAGGGAACCACTCCCTTCTCATTCTGGTAACAGGAAAGAAAGAGCGAGGTGTCAGCATGATACTGATAGTGCAGCTTATAATCTTCAATATGAAGACAAGGACGGGGGACTTATCGAGACAATTTGCAATCCATACATGAAAAGCTCCCTGAGAGGCTCATTAAGCAAGCTCTTAAATCAAATCAAGAGTTATTCAGTCTAATAAAAGAACCTATTAGCACGGCGCATGACTGCCCACACACCGCCTCGTCTACGAGCGCCACTCACCTCCACCACAGACGTGTAGACCTGGAGTATCTGCTCCTCGCCTTTGACCTGTCGTACGCTGATCTTGCAGGAGAGCTGGGACGAGGAGTGGCTGTACCGCTCCAGAGAGAAGGCACACTGCAGGGGACGCTGGTTACTGGCCCACACCTGAGAAAAGGAGAACTCCTGCAGGGCGAGGAGGAGACGGCGGAGGGCGGACAGGGAGAACGATGGAGGCATTAGGCAGGGGAGACAACAAACTCATTAAACCCCCAGCTAAACACATTTGTTATTTGAATCCTGCTTTGCCACCCACTTTGCTGTTTACATGATTAATTAAGACTGAATGAGTGGCCTCTTTAGCCGATCATTGATGCTAGCTAATCAAGCAGTTTACCCGTCAGAAAGAGCACCACCAGTCATTTGAGCCCCTGGGGGATGAAAATGCAGCCTGCTAACCGTCTGAAAGAGCCGCAGTCGTTTGTGCAAATATTTAATAAATTACACGGTATTTTACTCATTGCTGCTTGGGAAAAATTAATTAAGTTACTTTACAGTTCTTTCACTTTACACCCTACAGTGTGGCTAGTCTTCATGCAGTCATTAGTTCCATGAATATCACAGACCCAAGCCCACATTATTAGCAGAAATAGTCTATGTCATGACAGAAAATCATCGTCTGAAGATTTTTTTTAATAGAAATAGAGCCCACAGAATTAAATTCAGGCCATATTTACCACATTATTGACTTTTTGTCTTCTTTTCTAAATTCTGATAATATAAAGCTTGTAAATGCCAGAGTATTAGATCAGGAACCATATGTGATTTTGGAATTAGGACAGAGATGCCTTAACTTACTCTGTTTGCACTGCATTTCCCCCCAAATGTGATAGCTGGAAAAACCTAAAGTAACAGAGCCGATGGAATCTAAAAGGCCAATTTTGACTCCCATTACTAACTACAGTGTGACCCAGACAGTGGCGCAGTGAGAGCAGGTCAAAAACACTGTTTTACAGATGAATCATCCTCTCTTCAGATCCATCAGACAGGAGGATTGGCTACTTGTAAAAGCCTCCTTCAGGCAAGAGTAGTGTCTGAATGAAAGCCTATAGTCATCTTCACTGTTGGACCCTCACATAGTGGCTCTTCCCTCTCCAAGTAAACCTTGTTGGTATTCTGGAGGCACTATGGTGGGCTAATTCTGCTAATAGGATGTCACTGGTGGGATAAACATCACAGGGCAGAGCAGAACATGCAGCATATAGACCCCTAGGAAGATAACTATATGATGTGCGTGCGTGCGTGCGTGTGTGTGCCTGCCTGGCAGTCATAATTAATTTTGTAAGTGTGTGTGTGTGTGTGTGTGTGTGTGTGTGTGTGTGGGTGAGATAGCTAGTCTTAGTGATATCGTGCTGTGCCCTTGCTGCTGTCCTTTGGCTTTGATGTGACCATGTGAGAAGTAGGGAAACTGGTGGAGGAGAGAGTTCTGACGGAGGAACAGAGGAGGCTGGGAAGATGAAGGTCCCAGCTTCTTTCCCGATCTGTGACCCTGACAAAGCACTGCTCGCTTTAAATTAGAGCTGAGATGCACATGCTGTAAACCTGCCCGCCGCTTTACATTCCTTTGCTCCAGATGAGGCTGACTCACAGTTAGAGACTGCCTACCTGGCAGGTGGTGAAAGGCTTGATGCTCCAGAGTAACTGTGGGACGTCCTGGATGGACACCTGGAGGCTGAAAGTGTTCCCCCTGAACAGCATCACTTTAGGCTCCTCCAGCAGCCGCCCACCCCTGCTGCGCTCGCCCACTGCCACCTCCTGATAAGGAAAGGTATGGGTTGTATTTCAGTAGGTGGGGTGGGGGTTAGGGAAGTAGAAGAAAAAGGTAGATATTTTATATGGTTGAAACACTCACTGTACCAAGCTGGGACTCTCAGCACACAGCATTTCATGTACAACAGAACATTTCTGTTGACTGATAATTCATCAAGAATTTATAATAAACAGAAAACACAGACAACTTTGATTCCCATTGTAATGATTTATCGAGGGTGAAGAGTTTAATTAAACAAAAAAAGACAAATTGAAAAGAGCTGACAATCATTAGTTTCTTAAAGGGGCTATTTGTAAGTTTTCCTGCAGTTGGCGGTGATTGTCGTTTGACAAGAGCTTCAGCCATTGTTACGTTTTACAAGATGAGTGGTTGTAATACGCCCTCTGAGCAGCGCTACATCTTCAGGGCAGATTGGAGGCCGCAGTGACTCAGTATCAGAAAGTGACGAGACGGGCTAGCTGGTTAGCGGGCTAACTTTACGCGATAGAAAAAAGAGTTAACATTGCCGTTGGTTTCCACCACTGAAGACAGCGATCGGCGAGAAAAGGAATAAAGTTGAGCCTCCAAAGACATCGTTGGGATGTCTGATTTTCTGACATTTTATTGAAAAAATAATTGGCTGATTATGTGATAAAGAAAATAACAATTAGTTGAACCCCAATATTGAAAATACAGTGGCTGTAAACTCATATTTCCCAAAACATCCAAGAGAACCATTTCCCCAAAACCAGCTTCAGAAATGTGTGCCTGTATTACATGGAACAAAAATACACACAATATGCTTTTAGTGAAGATTTTTCTTGGGTTTTAAGTGACGTGTGCGCTGCTTGTGCACCCTGGAAGCCTCCATTTTTATCTGCTGCTGTGACCATGATGTAAAAACAAATAAAACTCTAAACAAAAATAAAAGAGTGGTGCACTGTGCTTTCAAAACGCACCCAGAGTGATTGGGCTCTAAAAATTGAATTGCTCAATAGCGGCCCCCCAGAGCCACTGTTTCTGACAACAGGTAACCAGCCATAAAATGGATCAAAGGACAAATTGCATGAGTGACAAACCAACACTGTTAGAGCCTCAAAAATAAGATAAAGAGAGCCGTAAAAAAATAAAAAAAATTGCTCGTCAGACACACTGCTTGCACACAAAGACAAGACATAAACAGAGAACACCAGTCTTTTGTCAGTATTGCAGTTTTTGGACTCCTGCCTCATGATATTGAAATTTTTCCAGGTCATTGGAGAAGAATAACATGTGTAAACGTGTACTTGCATGTTTGTATTTACATCCTCTGCATCATGGGGATGCAAGGCGAAGGAGGGGGCGTGAGTCCTGTATGCGTGTTGCTTATCCTCTCAGTCACACAGCACAGAGAGAAGGGAAATGCAAAGCATACAGGCTGCCTTGAACCTGATCGATTCCTGCTTCAAGCTCACAGGGGAAATTAATTGTCGTATGAAGCACAAACAAAAGCCAACAAAAAAAGAACAAATGAACAAATAACCATGCCTGACTGATGGAGAGGTGAAGTGAATTGGCTCTTGGCACCTACATCCAATTTCTCTTTGTTCACATGCAATTCTACCTCTTGAATGGAGCCACAAGTGAAGCAGGACTATGGCTTTATGGGACAACTAACAGCGCTAATTCAGTAAAAGCTGTTTGTGTATTTCTAATTAGGAAAGGAAACAAATTACTCTTGCAAAAAGTATTTTATGGCTGCTGGAGCTTGAAACAAAAAGAGGTATATATGTGTTTTTTTGAGTGAGCCCAAACCGCGAGGAAGAGGAGGAGGAGGAGGAGGGTAAACGTTTCACAAAGCACCACTGAGGAGCACGACGACGAACTGGGGTTGGATCTGAGAATGTTTCTCATTTCAATGTGTTCAGATACTTGTCGCATGGAATGCAATGCGGAGATGTGCTTAATTAACAGAGAGCAAATTAAATTACGCAGAGAAAGGGCAGAGAAGCAACCTTAGAGCATCTGTTGTCTTTGTAATTAAAAGTCCCTCTTTGTCTCCAAGTCATCAGGCAGCTCCCAGTGGCGATGTTACTGAACAGGCAGATCTTCAGTGGAGCGCAAAAAAAAAAAAAACTCAGGCAGCAGTTCTTCCAGGCGAAACCACCAGCCAGACCAAACACTACAATTAGCATCTCTTATATAAAATACTTATCGCACATTATATACTAAAATTCTGTTGGAAATATTCATATTTTTAGCCACATTTGCAGAGTGGCTGTATGGAAGACAATGCCGGTTGTTCCAGACTGAAAAATGTCAACAAGTATTACAAGGACTGCCATGAAAATTTGTACAGACATTCATGGTTCCCTGAAAATGTATCCTACTGACTTTTCGGGATCCTCTGTAGAAAATACCTGCAAAAATAATGACATTCCACAAAGCCTTAGCTGATGTAAACTGTACAATGGTCACAAAAGTAAATATTACCCACTGAACACCAGCATGACAGCACTGTCAATGTGAGCACGTTAGCATGCTGATGTTAGCAGTTAGCTCAGAGCACGGCTGCTCACATGGCTGTAGCCCCTTAGCTATTTTCAAGTTTATTCTGCCGCTGAATGTAGTTTCTTGCCGGGAGCGGGTGCTGGTGATTGAGCTTTGGCTATTGTTGCGTTTACAAGACATGATGTTATAATACGCCCTCTGAGCAGCGCTACATCTTCAGCGCAGATTGAATGCCTCAGTGAGTCGCTATCGGAAGATGACGAGATGGGCCGGGGCTAGCTGGTTAGCGTGCTAATTTCAGTAGAAGAAAAGACGTTATAGAGACAAAAGTTAACATTGGTGTTTTTCTTCTATCGCTGGAGAGTAAAGGAATGAAGTTTGAGGCTGAACTCACGTTTCTTCTAGACTGGTAAATAAACAGCTGTTAATGCTAATGCTAGCTATGTAGCATTAGCAAAACTTACAAATAGCTTCTTTAATGTGGAACTTTGTGGGTGTGGTTTTATGGGCAGGGTGAATAAAAGAAAATCATCCTGTACGACCCCTCATTTAAAAAGGTGGCAGTAAAATAAAAACAATGTTTTTGAAATTTTGACAAAACAAAACTATTCATTTGGGAGCAACTAAGACATTATCATTCTTTCTTTACATTGAATCATTCCTGATTCCTCATCGCTTCCCTCTATATCCTCCCTTTTCCCTCATACCTGAAATGCATGGGGCGTGTCGTCCACACAGTAAACCCTGAGGGTGAAGCCCAGAGAGTTGCTAGTGTCCGGACTACCAAACACAGCCAGCCTCAGCCGCTTGGCCACCTCCTGGTTCAGCGGCTCCCCCACCAGGGCGTAGCGACCCGGGTGCTCCAACAACACGTGGCACCTCTGGGCTTCCAGCAGACAGTAGCAGGATGCGCTCTCCTCGTCCACGGACATCACTTCCTGTTGAGGCAGGGATACATCAGGAGAGACCAGATTCAGTTCTGGTGCATTAAACAGATGCTCTTGAGCCCATAGCAGTTCATCTCAGGGTTAATCATGACAGTTCAATACTGGGATGCTGTCTTGCAGATGATTTTTTGAGCTCTGATTTTTGAGGATTCAGCACCCAGTTATACACAGTGGAGCTAAGCCTGCTGATTCATGATTATTAACATTTCAATTACAGCCAAGAATGTGCTTGCAGAGGGAGGAAGGGGCTTTAATTTAACCATCAAACTGAAAGATGAACATTCATGCCTGTGATACGTGAGTAATGCACCACTTTGCACATTTGATTGATCAGGCAAGATTTATTATTCTGTCCATTATTACCTGTACAAAAACAGACAATAATAATATTTTGCAGTCAAGTAATGAGCCGTGACTGCAAAATAGAGCCATGGATCCGGCAGAGAGCCATGGATCCGGCATTTAAATATTTACAAGTGACTGTATTGTTGTTAGGGATGTTATTTAGACACTTCACAGACAGTAAATTGAAAATTTTCCCTCATACACAGACTCACATAGGATCAGGAACTGAGCAAACTGAGCGAGGGCCAAATGAATAATGACACATCTCACTAAACAGATGGGGATACAGTAACACTGACAAAATGGATTAGCAGGTTGCAGTTGGATCCAATGGCCAATTGCTCCTCATCTCGAGCTCAATCCTCCCTAAATCACCTTTAACTGTGACCCACAGGTCCCCTCTGCATATGGCCTGCTTGAATGAATATAAAGCAACGCAGGGTAATTTAGTGGACCACAGCTTCCAAAAACCCGCCCCATTAGTGCTGCAGCAGACATGAAGGATCTCCATGACATAGCTCATCCCCGCCAGGCAGCCGGGGAGAAATGATGGAGTCAAACTCTAGCAGTACAAAAGTGCAAGCTTTAATGGGAATGGCACTGAGAGGCAGACGGAGAGAGAGAGAAGAGGGGAGAAAGAAAGAAAGAGGAAGGCAGACGGGGGAGAGAGACCTCCATTTCCCATTATATCACTAATTCCAGAGATTAGGGTTTGAGTAAGCATCCTTCCTGAGATAAAGGGCTCATTATTTCACAGTGACAGAGACAGGTCACACCTTTGTATTTTCTTGGAGAACATCCCTTCTTCTTTTCCCCGAACCTGTCTGTATCTTTCTGTCTATCTCTTCCTTCTCCGATGACTCCCTCCGCTATTCTCTCCTTTCTGATGGCATATAGCTCCCATCAGTGATGAGTCTTTTGATAGCTCCCTTTTGTGCAACACGTCTGCTGGCAAATTACATCTGTGTAAATGTCACACAGAGTGAAAGAACCAGGCTGGAAGAGAGCCACAGGCCTTCCTAGGTCACGCGCAGATGGTGGCGCGGGGGTCACTCTGTCGCGAAGAGGTCTCCTCAGCTTTTTGATGAGGTTAGTTAAACATTAAAAGAGCATCTTAGATATGTCTACTCTGCCGAGAAGGCACCAGAAAAAGGATAGAGGGTGTTTGGATTCAAGTCGGATGTCTGAACAAGTCCTCTGTGAGACTGTGAAGTAGCTCTACAGGGCAAAGTTGAAGGACTTTTCAGACGTGTTATTTTACTGAAAGAGCTGGATGTGAGAAAAAGGCAGCAATCACAGAGATAGCACTATAATGCATTTAGAGGAATAAAGTATTAAATTTTTTAAAAAGCACACTTGACAGTTTTCTTTATCTATTTTTGACCTCACACAGAGTTTTCAGACTGGAGTAGGCAGAATTATTTTAGTTTAAAATATTCAAATATTATCTACGATTATCAACAGAATGTGTTGAAATAAAACTCTTGACTTTATGTCAAAGATATCTATGTAGGGGCGTCGTGTAGCGTAGTGGTTTAAGCAGGCGCCCCATGTGTAGAGGCTACAGTCCTCGCTGCAGTTGGCCCCGGTTCGAATCCCGCATCGGACGGCCTTTCACTGCATGTCATTCCCCCTCTCTCTGCCTCCCCGTTTCCTGTCACTCTCCACTGTGCTGTTCATTAAAGGCATAAAAGCCCAAAAAATATACTTAAAAAAAAAAAAAAAAGATATCTATGTATTGTGTTGTAGGGATATCTGCAGAAATTAACATGCTAACCAGCTAGCCCTGCACCTCCTGTCTCGTAATATCAGTCTGCACTTCAAGAGGCGATAGTGAACCACTGTAGCGTCCGGTCTGTCCTCAGTCTGACGAGAGGATGAAAAAGTGGTAACAGTGACGAGGCTATAAACCTGTGTTGCAGCCGTCCTCTCTTGGCAACATTCCTCCACTCTTTCCTCAAGCTCAGCTATCGATGCAGCTGCTCTGGCTGCTCTCCCTCTCCCTCATGTATCTCAACCTTTTGTGTTTTGTCCTCTGCTCCTGCCACCACTTTACCTTCCCTGTCTCTGGGAAGACTGGGAGTGAAATCAAAAAACAATATGTTAAATTATCAGATTTCAATGTAAACCTGTGTGGAAAACATTATTCACTAATCCGTGCAGATTTGGCAACATTTCAACAGCTGCCCTATTCAAGCTAACGCTGGCTCAACGTGAGGGTGGGGGTTGAAACTTGATTGTGATTAGCCAGTGAGTAGCCCAGCATGCTCTCATGCGCACCCCGAATGACAGGTACACACCAGCCCACCAGGATTTGTGCTGGTATGCCTGATGGCCAATGTAAGAGGAGGATGGAGGAGAGACCAAAGAGTGCATTTCCTTATTTCTTACTCTAGGGGTGGACACCTCAACTTTATGGTAATATGCTACAAATTCTTGCATTCTGCTCTTTTAAGCTTTTAGCAGTTTTTATTGAACTGTATGTGTCTGCAAATTTCATTTTCAAAAAAGCTAAATAGCATAAAAACAAAAAAATAAAATAAAATCGGTTTTCTGATAAAGATGAAAATAATAATGTTGAAATAGCTCAATCTATTTGGTGTATAGTATTTTCTGAGATTCACATAAACCCAGATTCAAAGCTTAAATATTCATTTCTCTGACAGTCATACTTTTTGTCCCTGTATGATAATTACTTTCAAAGAGAGATCATTCATAGGCCACTGAAATTTCAAATATCACTTATTAAACTCTATTCAATTCAATGTCATTCATATAGTGTAGAATCATAATAGAAATTATCTCAGGGCACTTTTCATATAGAGCAGGACTAGACTCTAGACCTGTCAACAAAATTCTACCGTGCTCAATCACAATGGAACCATAATAGTTATTTTTCATTTTAAACCATTTTAACATTTCAGATACAGTTTGCCATATAAACAAAAACAAACAAGCATACAGCAACATCTGCAGTGTGTATAGATGTTTCTCCTCTTTATGTAAATTTCACTTGTTCTGTTCAAATTTTCTGAACAGCGTCTATTCAGAATTCACAGATTCTGAATTGCTCATAATACTTTAAAAATACCACTATCATTTACTGTGAAAGACGTGAAAGTTTCAATGACTAATAGCCATCATTTGCATCTGGTCTGACATTTCTTTTGGACGTGTGACAGCATGAGGTAGAGCTGGAAAGGCTGAACTTTATGCAGAATGATGAATCTGAGCTGGCAACCCTGAAATCGGCTCCATGCTCGCATGACTCCACTGCAGGATGAAAAATTTTCATCAAAGTAACTCAGATCGTATTGACAGATCGTGCTGGTGAAATTTGTGTGTTTTGTACATGTTTGAGAAACCGCTCACCTCCCACTTGTTGTCCTGCATTTGTCTCTTTAGTCGAATGGTCCAGTTGCCAGCATCAACCTCACCACAGTGGGCTATGGTCAAGGCTATGGGACAGGACAGGTCAAGGCCTGGTGGTCCATACGTGACTGCAGGGCTCAAAAAGATCTCTGGCCCGTCCTCAGACAAAGTGCTGCACACAGAGGTAAAGGCACGTATTAAAACAACAAATCTCATGATATCACCATTATTCAGGATAAATTAAGCCTGTTTTCTGTCCCTGCTCTCTTGAACAGCAAACAGTTATCGAGTTTCAGAGTGTATAAACATGAGAACAAGAATCTCACTACTAATGAATCACTGCTTAATCAAGCATTCAGATAGCAGAGTGTGACCCTTGCCTCTGAACAAAGTAAACTCAAATCCTTGGACACTCATAATGAATCAATCCCTGACTAGCTGACACACAGACACACAGATAGAGGAAGATTAAAGCACCAAGACTAATGGACAGTGGGGCTGGAGAGGACAGGCTTTAGCACACAGCGTGTAAGCTTCGTGGGTCGATGGAGCTTATGAAGCCTGCTCTGGCCAGCCTGGTGACAGATTAGCTGGGCCAAGCTGCTCTTGGCCAGGGGCCCAATCTTGGCTGGAAGCCCTGAAGACTGAGAGCAATCGATGGGACCACCATCAGTCATGCAGCTGGCCCGGCTGGACACCTCACATACACAGGACACGATGTTGGTGCCGCTGTCACTGGAGCAGCATGGATATTTCTCAGCATCATTAATGCAGCTGCAGAGGGGACAGACCCTGACATGCAGGCACAGATGCATCACAAATGTGTGTGCGTGCACCCACACGCGTATGTACACAAATACAGAAAAACACCAACAGAGTGGAAATGAGTTAAGACATTGGAAGTAAGATGTGTCCCAATTCCATGATACATAATATTAATAAGCAGCTTTTTAGTATTTAGTTTATTCATATCAGAAAAGTGACAACATTAAATACAATCAGTATGCATATTAAATAAGCTGATGTTGAGGAACACTATTGAACCACAGATAAGATAGAGATGGGGAAGTTCCAAGAGAATCTTAGAAAACAAACAAATAAAAATGCATTAAATCTTTCAACAAACATTTTATTATCTCATTACCTTTTTTAAAATTATTTTATTATCTTTGTGGAGTTTTACTGCTGTGGCATCGAAAAGTTGCAGTTGTCTGGCCTTAATTATTACCATTATATCGTTATTATTATTTGCATGGTTTTGTATACCGACTGCAAAAACAGTTTATTATTAGAGCTGCAACTAACACTTATTTCACTATACTATACTTACTTTTCTGTATTTCAATTTTCAGTTATTCATTCGTTAAAATAGCGAAGATTGCGTTTCCTTGAGAAAAAGGTGACATCTACAGATGTCTTGTTTTGTCCAACCATCAGTATGAAACCCAAACATATTCGAATAACGGATGGCTATTAGAGAAAAACTGCAAATGTAACATTTGAGAAACTGAAACCAGAAATATTTGGATTTATTTTTGCTTGAAAAAGACTGAAACAATGAATCCATTAGCAAAATAGTTGCCAAAATTAATCGGGTAAGTTTTTTTTTTTAGCTTCTATGACAATTAGTACTAATAGAAAGCAGCATTCAATTGGTACACAGGTACAGGTAATCAAACCTCCCTGTTTTACTCCCATAGAGTTCAAAAACAAGTAAACCCAACAGCACTGGAGGAGTTCTGTTAGTTCTACTAGTTTCCATCTGAAACAATTTCCTGTAAAGAGCACGCCAATAAGACGGAGCTGAGAAAGTGACGATGTGCTGAGTACGTGTATGTATGTATGTGCGTGTGTGTGAGGGCATGCTGAGAGGTTAGCTTTCCCACGTGGCACATTGTGTGGTTGAAGTTGTTTGGTTCCTGTTGTTTTAACAATTTCTGGTGCCAAGTTTGGTGTGAAACTTTATTTTTCATTATGCTGTTACCAATCAACACTAAAAAATTAAAAGAGGTTATGATCTGCTGTCTAAAAATAAAATCACACATCCAGACAGCACCGTGGCCCTGCAGCTGCACTTTTGTGCTAATCAGCCCCAGGCTCAGAGGAAACCAAGGTTACCTGCTGCTGAGACTATGGTAATTAGCCAGATTGCCCGTGAGCAAAGATTAAAGATGGTTACTTAGCATCACTGACTGCGGTTATTAGAACAAAGAAATATCACTCCAGGATGATAGTTAAAGTATAGATAGTAGATTGGGGTTATTAGTTAAGTTTTGTCTCATATATACAGTTCAAACAACATTCCTCTTTCACTCAGATGACACTTTCCAGTGTGACATTCATTTATTTAATCAGAACACAATTATAAATAAATCATTTTCATAATGCCTGATTGGTGTTTGACAGTCTGTCTTTCAAGCTCTCACAGCAGTGTGGAGTTACACAGCCAGGAAACTAGAGTTTATAACAGAATTAATAACAAAACAAACAAAAAACTAGACAAAGGCAAAACCCTGCGTCAGAGTCTCTGTTACTCTGGACATAATCCATAAAGGACGATTTGAACAGTGTTGGTACAACAGCACTTTCTACTGAAGAAGTACTACCCACAAAAGCTGTCAACAATTCTTTCATTTATTACTAAATTGTCAATTGTCAATACTCAACATCAACAGACTATCAACAGTTACTGTTAGCATTTTATACCAGCCAGGTGGTCAAACAAATTGACTTCACCTGAGGCAATTTATCAGATATGCACTGGTGCCCCCAAGAGTTCACCTTTGATATTCCACTCAATGTAAACATTCGATAGCTTTGGTGTAAACTAGGAATACTTAATCTGATTCTGTCAAACCACAAAATACTTTTCCCAACTTTAGCTACTTAAAGCTGCACTAATCAATATTTTTTTAGGGACAAACCCACAGAGAATTATCAGCAGACTCTACAGTTACCCACAGGTTTTTAACATCTTTTAATGAACTGTTTTGATTTTATTTCCAACAAATGTACTGTTTTGGTTCGCTCTCACCGCTCTCATCAGCATTGTTTTTTACAGCAGGCAGCTGTTTTAGTGGACAAGCTCTAAAATCCCAGTGTATGTTATCTGCACAGCAGCAAACAGGAGACAGACAGAGTCGTACCCTTTTGACACCAAAATGAGCAGATTGACTCCTTTTATGCTGCCAGTCGAGTTTGCCGGACAGGACACACTCAGTGTCACCACAAGCAGTTACAGAGCACATACACACACACACAGACGCAGGGGAGAAAGATTGAGCTGCTAGCTGCGATGCAGAAAGGTAGGATGGATCCATAGTGCTGCCGTAATGTGTTGGAGCCTCCGTTTGAGATGCTTTGATTGGTGATTGTGTGTTTTTAAAACTTATTTTGGGGCTGCAGCTCACTCTTTCATCACTGAGTGTTTCTGATTTAGCGGCAGCGTGCGCCGCAGGTGTGTCACAGTGTTTGTGCTCTGAAAAGGGTTTTGTGTTTTACATCGATTCTGAAACATCAACCCTTTTCCATTGCAGACAAAAGCCCAATGTTAGCAGGTCTTAGCGGATGTTAGTGGGTCTTTTGACAAGTGCAAAAGTGGCTTTAGTGAATTACTGGGGGACATAATGGAGAACTTGGCTGGTACAGAACAAAGTATTTCCCCTATAAAATGGTGG
The DNA here is from genome assembly GCF_002814215.2 of Seriola lalandi dorsalis. Classification (NCBI taxonomy): domain Eukaryota; kingdom Metazoa; phylum Chordata; class Actinopteri; order Carangiformes; family Carangidae; genus Seriola; species Seriola lalandi. The sequence goes on from NW_019525248.1 coordinate 22,389, forward strand.
GAACCAACACAAAGCTCAACGGTGTGAATACTGGACTAACTACACATTCATTAGGCACATTAGCTATGACAACTTTACAAGGTAGTAAAATGTCAATGTCGTGTTAACAGCTTGTTACACTGCCCCCTAGCAGCCAAACAGCAAGGTCATCTCATTTGATACTAATGGAGGAGACCAAATAAAAATGACACCAAAAACAACCACCAACCAAAACTTTAAAAGGAAGCTCAGTCTGAGGCAGGTGTGACCGACACTGCAGAGTAGTAGTTGCCTCCCTGCAAAAGGATGCTCAGAAAATAAGGATTAAACTGCTGAGCTCATTCAATCTGAATTGTGTGAGTCACATATTAGGTATATTTTGTCACACACTGGGTCTCTGTCCTTGCACTACCCACTGACCCCTGCTGAGCTGGAAAAAGATCACACGCAAAACATCCTTGTAAAAGCCCAGAGGATGGACGAAAGCTCTTGTGAACACCTGAAACCGAGCCAGAGCTGATCGATTCCTATTCTTCGCAGAGGAAAGCATCGTCTTATGTAGATGGCCCGGGTTTGAATGGGAAGAAAGGATCCAATTTCTCCCCTGGACTCTGCGGCTGTCAGAAGATAGGCTATGACTGACAGCTCAGCGGTGCACAGCTCCTGCAGCTTCTTAACCGACAGCCGGAGAAGTAAACAGCATCAGGCTTATCAGAGCAAAGCAGGAGCCTGGAGGGCAGCAGCTTGGCTGAAATGGGGGAGACTTTGGGCAGGGGAGTGTACAACAAGCCGGCTAACTGAGCTCTGAGCCGCAGCCTATATGTGACCTTTGATCTGTATCTCTACCCAGACGACTGTGGCAACTTAATGGGTGGGCAGAGGTGAGGTGAAATGATAGCTGAATTTCAGATGGCACTAAATGTCGGACGTAAAAATTGAGTTTCACTGAGAAGCTCAGGCAGTTAGCCGTGTTGTTAGAGTGATATCTCTCTAGCAGACATACTGACATGGTGATACTGTCTGCTATAAGTCAAGAACATGTCCAAAAACTGATTTCTGGTTGTCATAGCTTTTGAGTCTCTGTTGCAAAGATGTCAAAGGTATTAGACTCCTTTTCAAACGGATCTTATCTGTCACTCCATTTTCTCCTTGAGTAATTGCTTTGTGAAAATCTCGACGGCAAAGTTACAGAAATAGACTCCTGCTGGCAGGCAATAATCACCCAAACTTTGTAGCATATCTCGTTCCCATCAAACCAAAAACCAAATCGATATCACCTATCGTCGTGATTTTACAAAGTTCACCACTCTAACCAGTCACGATGGAGGGAGATATTGTCAGCTGTATCTACAAACACAAAATAGGCCACAAGAGTCATGGAGTGCATCCTCCTCTGCTGAGACAGTTGCTTAAGGCAGTAATGGTATCTGTCTGCAGCTGCGTGATGTGTATTTGTGACACATCGTGTCCTCCCCTGTAGTCTCAGAAATATGAGCAAGGACCCCATGCAGGGCTGGGAATATGTCTGCATCTGTATGTGTGTGCATGTAAACTGTGCATGTACAGCACATGTACCTGCGTATTCTCCACATGTGTGTATCTGTGCATGTTCGGCAGAGAAAAGGGAGGAGACGACGTGGCAGGAAGAGGGTGGGGAGATGCGGCGGGACGGGTTTAAAGATTAAAAGAGAGCAGCCCAAGAAGCAGACTGCACCACCTCAGTGAGGGTCCCTCACCTGCTGTCTTCCTGGTTGATGATCATGTACATTTCCCAGGTAGTGTCTTCTGCGATCCCCCCATGAGGCACCAACAGACTGATACCTGCAGAGAGGGAGGTATGCAAGAACTGATCAACACACAGCTAGACATGCACACACATGACACGCACACCTGCTCGCTTGTCAGGTCCCTTTACTGGAGGTGACAGCCAGGGAGGTGATGGCCCCAGAAAAAGGTGACGGAAGCAAGTCCCAAAGTGCCTTGTGAATCGATGCTGCACGCAGTTTCTGTCACACACACACACACACACACACACACACACACACACACACACACACACACACACAGACTGTCTCTTTCTTAGACACAAACACCATATTCTACTATATGATAAACAATTACTGCCAATCTACGCCGCAGAAGATAAAGCCCCTCAGTGGACAGGATGATGAATGTTGGCCACGAGACAGCGCTGCAGAAATAATCTGGTTGACTGAGCGTCGTAGCTTTACTTTACATAGACCTGTTAACATTTTCTTTACAGTTGTACAGTATCGAAATGTTAAAGCTGAAATCAACAATTTCCACATTTTAAATCGATTTATCTTGTGAAACACTCCAAATGATGCATTTACTGCGGTTATAGAAACACTTCTCTTGCTCTGAGAAATGTAGATTGTGTTTGTCAGGACCCATCGGTTGGTTAAAAATGCCAACGCTGTCTAACTTCATCACTTCAGTAAATAATATATTCATCTTAATGTTGCTTGGTCGATCGATGACATTTTCACATTTTCACTGCGGACCAACATTGACAAGGTCAAACAACTTCAAAATGCAGCGCTGGATTCTCTGTATCATCGCTGCTGTGGTTAAGTTACAGATTGTAGCTTCTGTGTGATTTTTTTTTTTTTTTTTACCTCTTCATTGTAGGAATTTCAGCTTTCACACGGGAACATATTGAATGCACAAACTGCCCTGCACTGGGCTGACCTGTGTTAGGAACAACCAGCCGTCCTCCAGCATGACCAAAGACTGCCGTTGCTTTGTGGAGAGGCCTGCTGGGAGTCAGAGAGACTTGAGGAGTGAAGAGGTTTTTACTTCTCCTGCCCAGCGTCGTTCCCACCGCAACTCCTCTGTAGTCTGGAGCCAGGCCCCTCGGAAATGTCTGAGGGTGGGACATGACATGGTACTCTGCCCTTTCTGCCACCCCTGCAGATACAAGGGAGCAGCTGTGACTTTGTTGCAGTGAAACAAAGTCAGATCACACAGGAATATGGCATCAGTATAGCCACCATGTAACAGAAAGGAGGAAACATACAGCTTGAAAATACAAAGGACTCTACATCGTACATTTTTTCTACATGGATCATCGACTGGTTAAGATGCTAACTTTTTGACACGTGTAGCAACAGTAGCTAAGGGGGATGTGGCTTATCGTATAGCAAATTCGTCATGCCCTCCAAGGTCATGACCATTTCTTTCCTTGTATGAAAGCTTTTTCTTAGAGATTGCTTTGGAAGAAAAACAGGTTCAAAGCAGGATGGATTATCTTTCTGACTGCTACTGCAGAGCTGCACACTCTGTAATTCTCTAGCCCTTCCAAAAGTAGTCGACTAGCACAGACACGGGCTCTCATAACAGTTTTATTTCCTGACCTTTGACCTTGAGATCGGGGAGCGGGTCGAGGAGTGAGCGCTCGGCCATCAGCTCCTTGTCAATGGAGTCCTGGAAACACATGGGGCTGGTGTACGTCCGTGACACTGTCAGATCAGGTTGCATGGAGGAATTGATCAGCAGGGGGTTCGCTGCAAGACGCACAAAGACAAAAAACGAATTACTGTCACATTGTCAATTATTGTCATTAGATATCTTTAAGTAACAATTACATTTCTGGAGAGAAACACTTTAAATCAATGTAAACAGCAAATAAAAACCTAAAGAGTATGTGATGGCAATTATTTTTGTTTTACTGTGGCTATTGCTATGATATCATTATTACCATGGAAACAAAAATGGCAGAAACCTTACTGCATCAATGTCTCAATTAAAATTAAGGGACAAAATGGAAAATAACATTGGCTGGTTGTTTAGTGATAATGCTTGAATGCCAGAAATATTTACATTGAATTACAGTATGAATTGTTTAGTGTGTGAATATCAACAGTTTTCTTTACAGTTATATTCAGTGGTTGCAGGCAGGGGTGTGGATGCTGCTGTAGCTGCAGCCAGGAGTTTTGGCTGTTTTAGCCCCTCTATCAAGGGGAGCACAGATCAAGATTAAAGCTTTTCCTGCCCCCTGCTGTGTTATCAAAATGAACTTTATTATGCCCCGCTGAGAGCTGTTGCTGTGGCGACCCATAATGCCAGCCTTGTAAAAATATGCCTCAATCTGTGGCACAGAACACACCCCGCCTCTGAGCTCTGGTGCTCCAGTGTTTTGGACACACGGGACCACAAATGCTCCATTTGGGGGCCTGAGCGAAAAAAGAAAAAGTGAAACACTAATAAATTACATTTTTAATTTTGGAATCATGAATAATTCATTGAGGATTTGTTGTATGTAGGATAACACCAACACAGCCTATGATGCCATGCCATGCCTGCTCTTAAGTTATGGCGCCAGTAAAGAAGGTCTCAGTAATAACAGATGAGAGTTAAAATGTGAATTTGTTTGGAACACAAACAGCGGTTGTTACCATATGTTCTAAGTGAGCGTTTATTGCTTAGGGCAAACTGATGTTTGCAATAAAGCAATAAATACACGATGTGCTTTTTAGATTAAGCTTCATACTGTATGTTATTGGACTTTTAGTGCACTACAGCATCTCCAGAAGGCTCAAGTAAACAAACTGAAAAATCCAGTCACTCTGGCCCCTAAAGCATTTAAATAATTGATGTAGCTATATCACAATACAAATAAATGTATGCATAATTCATAAAGACATTTAAATACAAAACTGCATGATTTGCTTGCATGTTATGTAGTTTAAATTACATGCGGTTACATTATTTGAATAAAAATAAAGTGCAGCAGAGCCAGAAGCACGTCCTGTATGTTGCCGTGTCCTGCTCCATTCAGTCTTCTCTGTGCAGCTGGTACTTACCATTTTCTTCACCTACAGAATGACACCTGTGTCTGTTCTCCTCTCCTCATCTGTGCCTCACTCTTACGTTTTGGAGGAGAGCGACACTTCCTTTATATAGTAATGCCAACTCACTGCCACCAGGCAAAACTACAGACTTCATTTGATTTCCTGGGCTTTTTCTTTTTGAAACTCAAGCATCAAACTTATTCAGATAGTATAATTGCAATTGCAGTTACTGAGTTACGTTTCATTTAGCTTATTTGGGGAAATGAAAATGATCAAATCTTCTTATTTTTGATCATGACAACCATATGATACACTAATAACATGCAGATTACAAAAATGAATAAGTACATTTGTAATTTCAGCAAAGACACTTGTATTTTCACAGCAAATAAAACTGTGATGCCATTTTTATCGGACACAGGAAGGTTTTTTGGGGGGTTTCTTTGTGCCTATTTGGTCATTTTTCGAATCCACATGAATCCATTTGTGCAAAGGTGCTGCAGCTTTGGTACTTGTTTTGAATTTGCTCTTTAACAACCTCTTATTGCAAAGTCAAGTATCTTTAGATGGCGAAGAAGCAAAAACAGAACACTTCAAAAATCACATGAACCCTTTTAATGTGTGTTGAGTTTCACTTCTTGGATTTCAAGAGGAGACTTAAACCCGTTTTTTTACTCTTAAATCTAGTATAAATTTAGATGCCCATCAGAACACAAATTTAAATGTGTTTGCAGCGTCTGTGCACGGGAGACATTACAGGAGAAATACCTGTAGCTGTCTTATAGCAGCAGGGATGACAGATGTATTTCAACACTACTCTCTAATTTATGGGGTGTGGTCAGTGTAATTATGCAAGAATTAAACAGCATGCATTTTTGAATCAATTAATTATCATCAAACAGCAAATTAAGCACAGAACACCACACTGTTGAGCTATTCTGAGTGTATACAGTGAAATATTGAAGATGTACTCCTCAGGATGTGTCATAAACTCTACCTGATTATCATATATATTATAATAGATGATGGGTATCTGACTTTGGAACCATTAATTATCATATCATTATCTAAAAAAAAAAAAACATAACATTAACAACCTCCTTCGTCCCCTCTTTTATGTTTCTTTTCCATTTTGGAGACAGTACAAAACGAAGGTTCCTTGTACAGACTTTAAGGACATCCGTCTTCTTCCAGCTGTAAAACTACTGCGCAGTTAACCTTCATGTCTGTCATTGACTACGGAGATATTCTGTGTTGTCACTGCAACACTCCAGCACTTAAACCCTGTGTTTCCCTTGTGCACTGTTCGCTTTATCACAAATGACAAATACCGCACTCATCATTGTTCTCTGTATCGCACCGTGAGTTTGGACTGACCTACAGTCAAGAAAAAATAGCCGGCTCATGTTATTCATTTAAAAAATGACCTCCAAACAACCTCACAGCTCTTCCACAAAACACGATCCAGTAGCTACTTAACCTCAGTTCGCACTAATATTTAGAGAATTGGTTTCAGGTATTATGCATCCTCGAAATGGAATCAACTGCAAGCTTGGAGATTTTAAACTTTATTATTTGATGTATTTTATGACTATTACAAAGTTTTTTGTTAATTCTTTGCGTCTTAGTTTCTTGTATTGTGTAGTTGTGTTGTCTTTGTTGTTGATGATGTCTTGTGTTTGCTTCCTGTTCCCAGGTCTCTCTTGAAAAAGAGATTTCAAGAGACTGACTGATTAAATAAAGATTAAATTAAAAAAACAAGTATGTGGTGGGAAGCCCACATTCACAGTGGGATCAGTCACACAGTCACTGGCTCACCTTGACGAGAGGTCTTAAAGCTGAAGGACTGGAAGCCCCCGGTGAGGGCGGAGGAGTCGATGACATCGACACCGTACTCGCTCTGGCTCCTTCGATAAAGAGTAACGGCGATGATCAGCAGCACGACTGTCACCACCCCCGCAGCAAGGCCCGAGTACAAGGCCACATCACTGCTGTTCTCCACACCTTGGAAAGTTCGAGTGAGTAAGAGAGAGAAACGCATTTTTTTAGTGACTTTTTTTGTCTACCGAGCTTAATTAGGAAGCATTTCCTCCCAAAATAAAACCTGTGTTGCTGAGGAATATCAGCTGAGTTAAAGCTGTGAAAGTCAAGGAGGCAAAGTCTACCTTGGTTTCAAACTACTTTAGCGCCTTTTTTGTTTTCTATTCCATATCTGCCATGCCTCCTGATACACAGCTTCATTGTTCTATCCTAGAGTGTTGAAGCTACTAATGAGGAACCTCGGAAGGAAAGCGATTATAATCAACCCAGCACCTGACTGTCATTTCAAACACTGCTTGGCTCTGGTGTTGGAGGCACTCTGCTTTCCACTGGGATAATGTGACAAAACCAATTCATTAAATTAGCTCATCGGCGATGATTATGCTCTATCTGGTCCCACCAGTACTGCAGCGTCCAACTCCACAAAGAAAAAGAATGAGTGGGAAATAAAGGGACTGCTAGCTTGTTCTCGAAAGATAATGAGATCTGTGCTGAAACAGGACATGCTGAGAAATCCTCTAAGTAACCTGAAGCTCAAATGAGGAGAAACTGACAAAATATGCAAAGCGGCATTAACAGCTACAGTAGCGGGTTAATTGAGGGCTTGGGAAGTTTTGGCAGCCTGGCTGGATTCTTTTTCTCGTTTCTGACAAACAAAAACACATGACTGTGTTAAAGGACGAGTAAGGAGAACATGTGCCAGCAGCTTAGTAGGTATCAAATTGATTTTTCACTGCACAAACTACGCAGCACTAATCAACACATAAACGGCCCATTACCCTACACAGCAATTATGCATAAAGCGATGAATATGCAGCGGTAAACCACAGGCTGTTTGGCTTGAAGTGCTACATCACATTCATCAAAAATAATAGCATCAGTGTGAATTTAAAGAGATAGTTCAGGTTACTTGACGTTGGGTTGTGTGGGGTACTGATCTATAGTCAGTGTATTATCTGCAGTGGATTTAGATCAGCTCGCTCCCAATTTATAGAAGCAGCAGGTGTTTAGGTGTTCAGTTTAAGTGTTTGCTTTATTTTTTAATATTTTCACTTCACACTTTCCTTTGGCACTACATTTTCTCAACCGTATTACTACGCACAAGCGCGCGCAACTACAGTGCACACTGTATTACTCCGCAGTTCACACAAAGCTAAGCGTAGTTGCGCTTGTGCGTAGGAATACAGCAGCACATCACTCAGCTTCTGTGCAGGTGCTTCTGGCTGCTTCTCCAAACTGAGAGTACACTGATCTGAATCTACTGCACAGACTATAGATCGGTGCCTCACATAACCCCATGTCAAATAACCCGAACTATCACTTTAAAGTAAAACTGATGTAATAATAAGTTTGGGACAGTTGATATAGTTGATAGAAGTGATCATCATAACATCATCATCCTTAGCGCGATATATTGGTTTCGACGATAATCGTGATATTTTAAAAATGAGATATTGATATTGTGTTAGTAATGCACATATGATAATATGGTGATGGCAGATGTTAAGCCTTGTGGATCTTTTGTTTATGTAGTTGCCTTTTCACTAAACATTAAGTGTAATTGCTCTTTTTGTTCGCTTTTGTACAGTTGTAGTTACAGACTCTCTCTCCACCTCCCTACACTCGTATACGAGTCTAATTCATTTGCCAAAAAAGAGACAAGACACACAATAAACAAAGTTAGAGATGAATTTGACTGATAGAATTTTTTTCTTCAAATTGTTCTAAAGATATCGTGATTATAATGTTATCATGAATTCTCTTGGCCACAATAATCTGATATTGTGACGGCCTGAGTACAAACACAATACAGTTTAACAGTGCAGGAGTAAATGGTTGAATTTTACTTCAATTACTGTTAAAAACCATTAACACCACTTAATGGAGTGAAAGTGACATGATCCAATGTACAGTATGTCATTACAACCGAGTGGGAATGGATGCCAAAGGTGGAGATAACGAACAGTAACCATTAGACCACGCTCACCAGTCAGAGACGTCTCCTCCATGACACAGAAATCACACGCAGCCTGGAAATTGAATGCTTTTAACAGAAATATTCATTTCTGTTAAAATGCATTCTAGCAATGAGCTGACATATTACTGGTATTTACTGCTCATTATTCATACATGATGTATGCTATCTGCCTGTCAGGACACCAATATCTGAAATAACCGTCTATTTTGAGTATGGGCGCATTCATAATGAGTCAGTGTTTTTTTTTTTCCCCAGAACCACACCTGTCAGAGTGATTGGTTCCTCTCACATCAAGGCTACTCGCAAACCATTAAAATCTAAGTATCGTTTTATTCAAAGAGAAAAATCACCGAACTGCCCGTCAGATGTTTCTCTCACGTGCTGCCAGTCAGCTGACAGTCTGCTGCTAAGGGTCTGGTGTGTTGGCACTATCCTCGTCAAACACGGACTTCATGTTACTGCTCTACTAGCAGAAGGTGTAGGCTGGCGTCAAATGAAACGAGCAGCCCGAGAATAAATAATTTATTATGGTGATGGTGACATTCAATAGAAGTGAAGCTATCTGCAAATAAGGGACAGCCTCCAGCTCGTCTTTGGTCATTGTATAAACAATGAATCAAGAATTCTTCTTCTTCTCCTTCTTCATTGGTTGCAGACTGTGATATCCTTAAAATAACGTGACAGTAAGAAATGGAAGCTGAGGAGAAACTCACCCTGTGGCTTAGCATCATGTAGCAACTTTCGATCTGCAAAGACAGAGAAACATCAGACTTCGACAGTTTCTCCATGACCTTTCTGAACACTACAAGTGTTTGTTTATTTAATTACTACTTGTGTATGCATCCATGCCTGCGCGCACACTCTGTGTGATGTACGTGGAGTGGAGTGGATGAATAATGAAGATGAATGAGGGTGCTGCTAATGAGCATGATTATAATGACGATCATGATCTAGCCCACACTGCCAAAAATTATGAACAGTAAATCTATAATGGCACAGTCCCTGATCACAGTGGGACTGACGGTAATGATGCTAAACTGTCTTTTTTTTTCTCATTGTGAACCAGTGGAGAGAGGTGGTGGTGACGTGACTCACTCTGTGTGCAGAGGCCGCCGGTGCAGTTGTCGGTTGCCAGTGCCACGCCGTCACACAGCCGCCCTCCATGTTTGGGCTCTGGAGCCGTGCACTCTCTGCTGCGCTGCCTCTCGCAATCAGAACTGCACAACGACCACTCGCTCCACTCCCCCCAGCCGCCATCAACTGAGGGATCAGACACAAAAACAAATGTTTAGCCTTCCTCTCCAGACATGTTTTAAACTATGTAAAAAAAAACTCTATGATAAATATTTTCTTTAACATGGTTTTCCTGCATAAAAAGTTACTTCCTCATTGAATGCCCCGTCCACCACCGCTGCCTGCGCGTGGTTGACCGGTGGAAGAGCGGTGCGTATCAAGATGGTTATCGGAAACATCAGAGAGACTCAGTCAGACCCAGACTCAGGAGCTTTTAAGGAGTTTGTTGTGATCAAAATCAGTGACTGGAAGATGTGTCAGAGCGGTAAGTGTAGTTATTTGTTTTTGTTGTTTGTTAGCTTGTAACTGGCAGCAGCTGACACCGTGTTAGCGGTTGTGCTAATGCAAACTGTGATGTATGAAACCCTGGCTGTGTGAATCTGTTCTTAGGAGACTGTCATTGGTTCACTGCAGTTCAAGGTGGAAATACTCAGTGGTGGTGCTGAGTTTACAAGGTTAAAAACTTGACTTTCATCGGAGGGGGTCTTTAAGATTTGAGTACAGTCATCCTCTCATTTACTGTGGACATGTGTGGACACTGTGAACACACACACACACAGTTAGATACAAAACAATAAATAAAATAAACTAAATTTTCACTTTCACTTTCACTGACTCACTTCTCTAAAAAATATTAAAATAAAAAGACTAAGCTGATTCATTTAATAGTTCTCTGACTCTCTCAAGTTAACGGCTGCAGCACTAACTTCACAAAAACATTTTCTTCCTCAGGGAGCCAAAATATTGTGCCGCCTTGCTGACTTGGAGCATAAAGACACTCTGTTTATGCCACACTCCATCAAGTCTCCTTTCCACCTCCAAATGCTCTAAAGTTCCCTTCTTCCTGCTAATCTAAACGCAAATGCACTCTGTTTATGTTCAAAACTCAGATGCAGAGAAAGAATCCTTCAGAAGTAGGCTGTTGGCAAAGAGGAGATAATGTTTGGAGGAGTGCACTGCCTGCCCCTGATAACTTTTTTTTCCCTTAAACCTGATGAGCATTCTCCTTTATACTGGTGCTGTGGTTGAAATCATAAATTTTGGCTTGTCTAGAAAAAACACTTGGGCAGAGCAGATTACACGGCGGTTTTGATAACTGGAACTGCTGCTCAGCTCTTCCTCTCCCAACCTAAGCTTCTCCCGTTTGTTTCTCTCTCTCTCAGGGTTTTTCTTTCACCCCTCTCTCAATTTCCCATACATTTTCTCCTCATTTGCTGTTTTTCCACGGTCTACTGCTTTAGATTTCTGATACAAACCTCTGTCACTATCAGTGGTGGAAAAGTGATGCATTCATGGTGAAATGTAACTGGTTCAAAGGAGACTAAAGCTAACTACAAAGCGTACCCTGAGGCTTTCAGGCTTGTTTCCTGCCTTCCAGGCACTCTCTACTTTCTATTAATTTCAGGTATTTTAGAAACAGAGAGAATCACAGAGACCATTTTGTTGCCTTTCCTTTTTTGTTACGTTTACATTATTATTGTGTGATAATGCACACGTGAGTAGAGAGAACCCTTTTCATGCTGATGCATTCAAGGACGAGCTGTCATGCCAACAGCAGGGATAATTCAACATTTTGAGGAAAACGCTTTCTTGACAAGAGTTGCAGGTACCTAGCTTAGCTTAGCATAAAGACAGGAAGCGGGAGGAAACAGCTAGCCTGGATCTCTCCAAAGGTAGAAAATTCCACCTATCGTCACATCTAAATATCGTTAATTAACACATTACAGCTCGTTTGTTGAATCTGCACAAAGCTGGAAGTGTAAAAATGACAATTTATGGGAGTTTGTGTGCAACAGGAAGTCACAGCATCCAACCAAGAAATAGTTTCAGCACATAAAACCACATAAACGGTTTATGCACAAGGTTTAGCTTTACTGTCATGATACCACATGGGATCGTACAGTTAAATGCAGTTGTAGCCCTCTCCACACTTAATAAAGTGAACATGTATAAACAAGTCAAATATTTTAAATTTGTATAGAATAAAGCAGTAAAACAGCCACATAAAAAAAGGGTAGAAGTAGTACTGAATCAAATAAGTGCTGAAGGAAGAAGTGAAAAAGAAACTACAGGATATTGCATTTACAAGGAATATACACAGTTATACTGTGTATGCACATACATGTATGATTACACAGAGTTTCCTTGAATGTACCGCTGAAGTCAATTTTACCAGCATGTAAACCTTTCAACTGTCAGCTGCTTTTCATGAAACACTATTAACTGGAACCTGTGAAGTTGGAGGACATTCACGCTTTTAAAGCTTATGCACAAATACTGACAGCATGAGGAACCATGTCCTTGTGCTTACCTGGACACAGCGTGTTGCAGGTGCTTTTCTGCACCGACATGCCCTCACAAAAGGCTCCCCCGTTGAGAGGAGCTGGGTTTGTGCAAGTGCGAGAACGTTTCTGCACGCCGCGACCGCAGCGCACGTTACAGGGCGACCAGTCCGTCCACGATGACCACCCTCCGTTCACTATGTGAAGGGAGAGGGATGAAAAGTGTAGATAGTGGTCTACGTTCTGTGGATAATAACGTATTTTCTGTCTCTGAGTGTTCGTGGCACAGGAGATGAATCACAGGTGATAATGAACGTCTTATCAGGGATAAAAAAAACAAAACACAGAGGTGTCTTGAAAATGATCAATTATGTGTTCCCCTCCATCTACTTCTTCCTGTGATTTGTTGCCTTAAATAATGTGGCATGATTGACTAATCAGCTCATTTGCTGTCATAAGAAAGGAAGAAATACTTGCATTGCACGACTGTACGTCTGTCTGAGGCTACTGGGAATAGTGAGCCTGTCAGAGACTTCATTAACATTATGGAAATGAATGATTGATGGGCCTCAGCGACGGGGTGTCAGATTGAATCAGATGTATTCATACAGAAGCTAAATGCCCTTCCTGAAAAAAAAAATAAATAAAAATAAATAAATAAATAACAGGATGAGAGGTCGGTAAAACGAGCACAGAAACCCTCCAATTAACAAGGTGTTCCTGTAGTGTGAAAGGAGGTAGTGCTGGAGTGACAGTATAATTTCACTTATTTTCCTTTGTCTCAGCAGAGCTCGCTACAGGGCTATAAAAATGCTGGAAACAGTGTGTGCTGGCCTGCAGCAATACAAAGCGTTTTACACAAGGTGTTTAGCGCTGGCAGATAAAAGGCAGGGAGTTGTGACAGCCCACGTCACTGCCTTTCCATCATTAATAATTGAGTTATTGTAAATATTGTGCCTGTGTCTCCTTGTTTTCACACATGAGGGATCACTTGCCCATTACCTGCTCATTAGACTCTTGAGTGAAAAAAGGCCACACGCTGTGGTTGAGCGGTGCTTTTTATATTAATGACTTTGGGGAATTTGCTTGAGGTGCCTGTTTGACGGGCTGCTTCTGTAGTGAAAGCTGATATTTTGATGCAGGCAAGAAAGCTGTTTGACATTGTTTTGATCATTTGTAGTGCAAACCTGAAGCACTTTTCTGTCACACACAGGATCTAACCTTAGATGCATTTTTCTTTGAAACAATCTGAATACATTTTTTTTTATTTATTTTTTTTAGGAGTTTGATATTCTTACCGTAGACTACAACAGTGGCTGTTGCGCTGCGTCTTTTGGCCACAATGTTGCTGGCGACGCAGGTGTAGTTCCCCGAATCAGACAGGCGAGCTTCTGAGACGATGAGATTGTGGTCGCCTCTCGTATCGATGATGCCGTCAGAGCTTAGAGGCTCCTCGTTTTTCAGCCATTCCACCTGAAACCAGCAGAGTGCATGCATGAGTGACTCAACAGGCCGAAGGTTCACGTGTAGGCACAAGAACGTTTGAAGATGAGAGTGTGAAATAATGAGATCAGTGCCTCAACCAGTTTATGCAACAGTGCTGCAATAAATCCCACATCCAGGAACATTTGTGTGGAAACTGATTCAGAGAGCATTTCGGAGGATGTTATTTTGTGGTGCTGTTTGAATTTCTGAATTGTATTGTGGGGGAGGGGGATGTGCATCAGAAGGTCCCACTGATTCCTTGCTCCTCCAGTCCATGTGTTGAACTATCTTTGGACAAGATACTGAACCCTCATGGCTGTGTGTAAATGGGTGTACTGTGTTATGTGTGTGTGTATGGGTGTGATGTATGAATGCGTGTGCGTGGGTGAATGCGGTATGTATTGTAAAGTGCTTGGATTGATCTCTAAGACTTGAAAAGTGCTATATAAGTGAAGTCCATTTACCAAATGTATTGCACTATACAGAGAGGTGTTCCTATTATTTTTCCTTCCCTCGCTGACATAAATGGGGTGTACAAAATAATAGAAACACCTGTCAGCATTACTATATTTACCAAAGTTAGCGAAGGGGCTGATTCTCATTGCAAGATTAGGGTTTTGTGGGAAAAGTATAACATGACTGACATCCACATGGAGGGAGTGATGCTGTAGGTAGGTCACATCCTCTACCGATTCAGTGGCCGTGTAGTGAGTGAAAGTAATAAGGAATTACAAAATAAAGGACGCTCTGTTGATGCTCCTCTCCTCGCATGACTGACCCTGTAAATTGCTATTAATGTGCCACTGGCTTGAGCTTTTCATTGAGAGAGACGAGCTGGGGGCATGAGGGAGTGGGGTTTGATTTATGGCAGTGTATTTGAGGATTAAAAACTCCGCCCCACTGGGAGCTCCATATGTTTGTGCATGGGGTTGCACTCCAGAGTGTGTGTGTGTGTGTGTTTGTGGAGAGTATCCATTTGCCAAGGGAATGTAACAACAGCCAACAAACTCAGAGATTGCTTTGCTCTTTCGAAGCACCCTGGGTGAAAAAATTGAGCGAGGAAATCAATAAATCAGGAGTCACGTTGTCACAAGCGTTTTTTTTTTTCTTTTCTCCTTTTGATGGCTCGAGAACTCTTTCATCACGCGCTTTTAATTTCACTTTTTTCATCATTTGGCTGCACAGCCTTCAAGACAAACCGAACGACTACACTGGTGGGCTGCATTGGTCATTCTATCAACCCTTTTCTTTATATTTCTTTTTACATTTCACTATTTCACACGTTCAATGTCTAATCAGCTCTTGTCTTGCACATCCTACACAGCTGCTAACATGAATTTACTCAATTGCGGAGGCAGCCAGTTCCAACCTTCCACAGTGGAAAAACAGTGCAAATTTTTACAAAATCCACCATTATCTTATGGCTTTATCATACCTATTATCATTTTGCTTATATACACTTTAATGGATTATATATCTATCTATCTAGAGAGGTCCTATAGTCTAGTATTGTTGTTCTTCCTCTGATTGTGCAAAGTTGACCTTCTCCTACCGACTGCAGCCTTATCTACTATCTGTGAAGTCGGGAATTAACCTTGACAAGATGGAGGTTTGTACTTTATCACCTTCTCCGGTCTCCTTCGAAAAAGTGACGACAGAGATGATCCTTGTTGTTCTAACCAGGGTCACATTTTACATAGTCTCCGTGTATTATTTGTGGTATTTGAAAAGATTCTACCTCAAAGGCGTCTCTAATGTCACCAAGAGACACAGTCTTTAGATAATGAACCAAGAGCTGACTCTCTGAACTGACCGACGGGTTGGCCCGACTGACACAAGCAACAAATTACATCTAGAGGAAGATTCATAGGCTACTGCAGCTCCAGTCACACTGCTTTACTTTTATATTGTCACTCCAAATGAAATGCAGGCTATTTTTAGTTAACTGCTTGTGTTGTTATGATGTGGGAAAAGGTCACATTAATTACTTTATTACTAAGTTATCTAAGAACTAATTTCAGTGTTGTACAGTAAAATTTATAACTACAAACACTGTACATCAATTCAAACACAAACTGCTACAGAGCATTAAGTTTTATGGTATCAAATTACTTTGAAATACTCTTCCATTTGTTTAAAAAAAAAAAACAACTATAAATAATAACAATTTTCCTGCAGGCGGCTCTAAACAAGTTTGATGGAGTAATATAATGTGGGAAATTCACTGAATTGAAAATTAACCCTCAACCCTTTGTTCTCTCCTGACACGTATTCAGATGGGATGCATATTTATAGAGTGGTGGCAAAATTTGACTTGACACGTACCGAGATTTAACCATTATGCTATTTAAATTAAATATATCTCAACATTTAGTGGATAATATGTCACCTCAGGAAATGCAGAGTAAAACTACATGTATTGCCTGAAGCAGAAAAACTCAGGGATGGGTTACACTGTATTACAATGACAAATCTAATTTCTATCACAGTGTAGCAAGTGGAGAAATAATGAGTTGGGTAAATGTGCAACTACTGTCTATTCATCAGCAATTTTGCATTAATCATTAAAAGCAATGCAGAGAAGTGTTTTGCCTCATTTACAATGTACCACAGTACAGATGGTGCTAAATCACTGATGTGCATTAAATTTGTGTTACTCATAGACCTGTGTGTGTTAGGTAAATCCAGTGGACATCATAACAGGGATACATTACGATATAATACAATATAATACAATTAATGCATTGTCTTATTACCCTTGAGCTATCTGACAAGGTCCAATGAAAAGTGAACATTAGAACCGTCATTACAGTCGTTTTATTGAAGAGGAATTGAATTACGTTATCTTATATTGCATATGTAGGGCTCTCCACCAGCTAATAAAAATACACATTAAGAAAAAATCTATCGAAGATACGTGTGAAATGAGATTTAATGTCTGAAATCAGGGTCATTGAAATGATGCCACTTGTTTCTTTTTTACAAGGAGAGTGAGAGTTAATAACCTTTTGGCTGGACCGCAACAGTGAAAGCCAGCTTTAGAAACACATATGTCTCTGACTGACTGACTGAGTGATAAAGTTTCACCATTGGTCGGTTGGCTGAGTTTAACTATTGGCTGTTGCTCTTTCAACATGAATTTGCACAAACAGTTTCTATTATTTCAACAGGGGGGTGTTTACAGTCAGTGTTAGCTCTGTTGTTGCTACATTAACAGCCTTTTTAGATCACTTTAGCGACTTCGTTTTTTTCTTTTTTCAAAAAAGCGAACAACATCTAACAACTTTTTGGACAAACCTTAGTGACCTTCTGTATTAGCGAATGGCTTGGAAGTCACTGTTAATTAAAATGTAGTCTTAATGGGCCACGTTTCAGTCACTATTTCAAACTTTGTAAATGAGACAGGAAATCTAAAGTCTGGATATATACTCTAGGTGGGATTTCATACATGTCAGTAAGGAGCCACTTGTGAATCAAGGGGTGACCATTCAACCAGCTTAGAGCACGGCCTTTAACTTATAAGAATCTTATGTAATTCATTATACAAGGAGGATATATGAGGAACTGACTTCACTGGATTAAAGTTGACCATTTTTTGCTGCATTTTCCATGGAGGTACAGTACAGTATAAATGGTAGATATAAGTGTATAGATGCAGTAGGTGGGTATGTAGTTGGATGAGATGCTGTGACACCTCAGGGGTCTGTGACAAGCCTGCCGCCTCTGTTGTTCTTTTTATATCTCACTGTAAACCTCGGCTCGAGCTCAGATACTGTATTGACGATTCACATCGGTGGCATCAGATGTGGAAGATGCCAATATGACACCAGGGGACAAGCTCATAGATAATAATAAATAAAAAAAAACTTCCTAATCATATATGCCTCACTATCTGACAACAAAATACTATAACTTGAAATATATTAAGAAATAGTCAGGATTCATTTTATCTGATAAAATTCCTATAAATATGCTATTTTTTCAGGCATGCTTAAAAAAAAAAATCTAACTTTTATCCCCTTATCATTTTTTTTTTTAGATGTGAAGTACAGCATGGATCCAGAAAGTAGGCACTCATTGATCCAGTGTTCTCCGATACCAATGCTCTCTTTCCCCCAAATTTAAACTCTGTTTCTCACTACCTGCGACACACTGGGATTATTTTTTTAGGTAACATGAAGCCAGGAATTACTGTGGCACAAGAAACTGAGTTGGTGGCTTGCCATGACTGAATAAATGTAACTTACAGTGGAAAGACTAATTTTTGTAGACATTGACACTGTTTATATCTGTTTTATTTAATTTATAGGGGATAAATCATGTCATGGTGCCCAATCTGCATAATGAGGTCAGTGTTGGTCGTCATCTGTACTAGAGAGCACTGCTCTTGCATACAAAGTTGGGTAATTTTAACATTACTTCACCATTTGCCAAAAGAGTGTGTGTCGTTTTCCGACCATTGTGGCAAGCCACCTCGGAGAGTCTGGCAAGCCTTGCAGAGCTCTCTGACTCTACCACTCCGCCGCTCCACTTTTCAATAAAGATTCAAGGATGCAGGTGAGATATTTTGGCAGCCTTATTCCTACCTGCCTGTGTGTGTTTTTACACAGATAACAGCAGACTACTGAAGACATGAGTGGTCAAGTCTCTGGACTTTCATCAGATATTCATCACTATATTAGCTCAAGACATTATTGTCAACAATTAAACTGAAACCCATTAGGTTTAGCTGGAAATTCACAACAACTTCTGAAAAGAAAAAAATATTATAGTAATTATGAAAACAATTGTGAATACTCATAATTGCGAACAGTAATATTGATCTAATACTATAATGTAATATGTTTTTTTTTAAGTGATAGTCATAGAAATGTTTTCAAAGGAGCTATTATGCTAGCTGTTTTGCTATCGCTACATAGCTAACTTTAGCATTAAAAGCCGTTAACTTACCAGTTTAAAAGAAACATTGCAAGTTCAGCATCAAACTTCAATCCTTTACTCACCAAGAGCTGTCTGCAGTGGTGGAAAACAAGCCTCCTGCTTTGCTTTTATTTCTATCACTTCTTTTCTTGACCTGAAGTTAGCATGCTAACCAGCTAGCTCCAACGAGGTAGCACTGCTCAGCAGACATATCATAATCTCTTGTACAGTAAACACAACGATGTCTCAAGCTCTTGCCAAGACTGGTATGTAAACAGTTTATGCTAACGTTGGCTATGTAGCAATAGCTAAACTTACAAATAACTCATTTAAAATGAATAATTACTAAATAGTACAGGTCCATCTGAATTCAGAACTGTAACATAAATCACATGACCCCTTACCAACTTACCAACTTCACTGTGTTATAAATTAAATGTAAATATTATGAAGTAAAAAACTAACAAAAATAGGCCATTTTACTGACATACTTAAAGTGATCCCTAACAAAAGACTGAATGAGGATTTCTGGGATACTTGTGTTAACAGGGTCTTTTAAATGGCACAATCATTCACTATTTAAGAGCATTTTGTGTCTTTAAAAGACCAACAATTTTCTAATCAATCCTTTTCAGTTAGTATTGATAACAAGCGTGATGCGTTTGAGTGTTGAAGTAACGGTTACTGTTGTATCGATCTGCTCTTCACTAAGGATCATTCACTCACTTTCTCTCTTTGCAATACTGTTGAATTGTTTAGGAAGAAGATGCTCCCAGTTCTGTCTCTGTGGCTGTTCTGCCTTTGTTTGATATTTGCCTGCATTTTTATGACACATATGTGTCTATTGATTTATTTGTTGAATTAGCTTGTGTGTGTGTGTGTGTGTGTGTATGTGTGTGTGTGTTATTGTGTTATTTCTTACACCACAGGTGTAAAAGTATGTGTGGTAAAGAAATAAATCGCTGCATGTGTCTGCTCTCCCAAACATATTGTGTGTTTGTATATATTCATAGAGGGATGAATCTTATGCATATACATTTTAGAGCTGCCTTAGTGATATCCTATTTCAGACACTGATCACATTGATGACTGGGAAACTCTTGAACATTTATTTGAAGGAATGGGAAGCTCATGCTGATGTTACCGGTCCCCTCGTCTCATCGGGAAACTATGAAGACGTTTGTTTCTGATTCATAAACACCTTGTTGTAAAGAGCATGTAAGCTCACTGAGCAAAAAGAATAAGTTAAAATAGACATCAGAAGTAGAAAGGTGTAGCTTCATTAAACCATTGTCTTCTTCAATGTAACTGACCACATAATTGCCGTTCTGGTCTCTCTGTGATTACAGGAGCAGAATACATTTGAGCTGTCTTTCGTGAGTTTTTCATTTTTATCCCGGCGAATTTCTCACACTGAAATAAATTAAAATAATCGTCTACTACTGTGATCGGTTTCTCTGTCTCATGTTTTTGCTTTGATTAATCTCTCTCACTCTGCCCCTTCTTTACTCCTTTCCAGTGTTCGCTGCAGGAAGTGTATGAAGCCAGAGTGTGATTTGCATTCTGTGTTGGTCCTAGAGTGTCCCCTCTGGGGGAAGAGCGATAGAGAGATGCACATTCTGATGAGAAGGCAGAGACAGGACAGACTCAAATGAGCCTGATAAGCCAGCGCCTGGGGAGGACAGGAAACGGATTTGCTTAATTGGTAAATTTGTTCCACTTAGATAGCAGCAACCAGTGGTGAACTACACCACACCTAACCCGTGCCGATCAGGCCTCACGGGCAGTCTGCTGGTGGTGGGGTTATATACTGTGAAGGTCACGATGTTGACCAATAAACAGCAGCTGAGTTAAATTGAAAACTGCTCTGTGTTCCTCTGAAAGTTTTCCATGTAACTTTTGACTTGTTCAGTTACAGTTCATTTCCAGCCAGAGGAGAGAGAGAGAGAGCAAATAAAATGAAGTCATGATATATTGAAAGCAGCATCAAATGGTCAGCAGGGGAGCCATGTACCATGCAGCAGAGTTTCATTTTTCTGATAGCTTCAAGCTGTTTGAAGATGTTGAGATGAGAGAGCCGACAGGCCCGGAGGACCGTGTGTTTATTTACGGAAAGGTATCTTAAAGTTAACACACACACACAAAAAAAGTATGTCCTCCTCAAGTCATCCCAATTCCTCCCTGCATCCGGCCCGAACATTCAATTATTCTGAAGGCAAACGTAATGACCTACATTTACAATCATTCAAATAGGAAGTGAAAGCGACATGAAGACGATTACAAAGCATCGCAGTAGGTTTTGTTCCATCTGATTCAATTAAGGCTGAGTTTCATTAACAAGTGCCCTCCCCCTTTCCCTCCCCTCACGCCTGCACCCTCTGCACCTTCCCAAAGCCATGTATGGCCTTTTCTCAATGCAACAATGACTTTCATGAAATCACATTAAACAAATGAGGCCCCCAAATCTGACAGCAGCATATTCTAGAGGCGGGGATGGCTAAACCCTTGTCGTGTCCTTGGTTTATCTCCACACCGTCTCTGGAAATGTTATGTTTATCACTGAATAATTACATTTTAAGCACTTCAAATGACTTTGGATGAGAAGCCTTGATGATTAATTACACATGGTAAAGAATACTTGGCCTTGGTTAATGTGGAGCTAATGATTGTAAAACTGTTTTTTTTTCTCTCTCGAAGTTATGGCAGACCTTTTATTCTCTCCACCAATAAACTTTCAGCCTCACGAAGCCAGGAGCAGACTTCAGTGCAATTGTTGAGAGCTGGCTACACTCAGCAGGTATTTGCCTGGATGACATTTGAAGTAGGCCGGACAATAGACAGCTCAGGCTTTAAACCAAACCCTTCCTATAGCTGGATGAAGCAATCACCACCTTGGTTGTTGCGAATACACCCTTAAATCAAGAATTTAATAGAGTCAAAAACAACACCATGTAGTTCCACAATCATGCTTCACTTGACATTTACAACACATAATTTGTTTGTCAATAGGAGTGTCAAACTGTTCCCTGTTAGACCCATCTGAAAGCTGAACTCTTTTACTTAAAAAAATGAATAAAAAATGTTCCCACACTGCTGATTTCTTTTTTTTTTTCTCTTTAATGAACAAGAATCTGAAGTTTCAAAATTCAGCTCTGGCTCTTGCTCTCTAGTGCTTGCTGCTGATTCAGCTGCTCTATTGTAATTCCCCCTTGATCTCAGATCAGTCTTTGACGCAGTGGATTACAATGTCTTAATCAGCTGTCTGGAAAAACTCTGCTGGCATCAGTGATGTGGCTCTCATCCGTCCAACAGGTTTAGAGATTGTCCCGTGTCACGTATGTCCCGCCTTACTGAGAATTAAGATCTGGATGTCAAACAAAACAAAAAAAAAAAAACGTCCGCAGCTTGAATGGCTCCAGACTGGAGGTCAGTCTCATAACCTTCATGGTCAGAGCGCATGCATTATTAAAAGTCTCTCATATAGTGTGGGAGCCGTATCTAATGATGTTGCAGTTGTTTACTCAGAGCTGTCTTTCTATGCTCAGGTAGTTTATTGATCTCGAGTATACAACAAACACGTTCTCAGAAAAGTGACCCTAGCGCACAAATCCTCGTTGCCCTTTACTGGCTACATGTCAGTTTTAGAATTGATTCAAAGATTTTATTGCTTGTTTCTAAAGCCTTGCATGGTCAGGCTCATGCTTATACTGTATCTGTGATCTGCTAAGTCACTAAGATCCTTCTTCATCCCTCTGGAGATTGAGAGTTTTTTTTTTGTTTTTTTCAGACGACCATGTCCCTTAATTTCTGGTTGTTTTCTTTGAGCTACTTTATTATGAATTCATTCATATGATTTTCCAACAACCTGAACGACCATATAGGTCGTTTTTTATTCAAACCTCTGATACGACCCACAGGAGTGTTTTTTGAAATAGCGCCCCTACAGGCTGCAGGCGTACGGGACCTTGGTTGTCATGGTTAAAATAGTAAACACGCGGACTGTACCAAGAGCGGCATATAACTTTGTCGCCATGGTTACTACTATAACGGTCATGTCTTGGTTAGGTTTAGGAAAAGATGGTGATTTGGGATGAAATAAGTACTTCTTTCAACAGTAGACGATCTTTGTTGTCATGGTTACAATAATAACAACGTGGTTAACTTTGTCAAACGGTTATGGATAATAGAAACAACATAAACTGCTGCTTTCACACGGGAATCGAACACGCCGCTCATATCCGCCCATCCACAACAACCTCGTCCTGACGCAGACTCTGTCGCTCTTTATACTGCGTCACCGCACTCTTTCCGTTGCTCCTCTCATAATTACTACAGCCGCGAGATGTCGCTTAGCAACAAAATGTAACTATGGGTCATAATAACCTGCTGCACAAACAACCTATGGACTCGTTTTTTACCGGAGGATTTTCACCATGTCTGTTATTTTAGACTCTGTATGTATGTTTTCCTCCTCTAATCAGAGCCAATCATTTAATAACATCAACATTATAATGAGCACAAAGCATGTTTTTAAACTGCTCTCTCTGTTTATAGAAAAGTGGAGACAACTGAGGAGCTTTGGCCATCTCAACTCTTGTCGCCAATAAACTGAAGCAGGCTTAAGCTGTTTTACTACGATACATTCTCTGTGGTCTGGCTTACAATGTGCACAGATTATTGCCTCTATCACTGCTGGGACAGATAATATGGCATTCTCTGATTTTCATTAACATCCTACACAGCAGCCCAGTAAACTCCCGGGTGGCTTAGTTACAGCGAGGCGCGGATAAAGTTCTTTCCTCCCTCACTGTTACTGTTTCCTCTGAGAACACGAACAGAGCAGCGACATAAGGGGATTTTGAGCTGTAAAGTCGGCTGCACAGCGTTTATGTCTTAAAACAGCATGCAAAGTTGGAACTCATTTCATTTGCATGTTGTCAACTGAACGTTTATTGTCAAAAAAAAAACTGCTCATGTGTCTTCAGCAGCACAAGTATTAATTTCCATCAGGATCCGTTGCAAATCGCAGTGGTATGAAATATTCAAATAGATGTCATGACCAAAATAAATATGCTTCGGAATACAAATAGAGTTCAACAGATCACACTGCATCCTGACCTCAATTCCTTAAAACTCAAACTGTAGCTGAGCTCCAGCTTCTCTCTGAGCCAAATTTCACAGTGCTGGTTACAAAAAAAGGCTTTAACCTCTCAGCAATGCCTAAAGTCACGAAAAGAGAAAAGTACACCCGCATCTCCAACTCTGGATGCGAGTATATTTTTCTCCCAGTGCAAGTCATACTAGAGGGAGCTGGATTTGTCCCTGCATTATTTACTATTACCATTCTCTTTGTTAGCCGGAGTCACATTAATGAATGCATGAGGAGTTGCCTATTTGATGACCACAATGCATGGGGGAGACTCGCGGTACACCGATGCTCCATTTGTGTGAGCTGAATCATTCATCACACACACATGAGCACACGCAGACACACACACACTCAGTCACAAAATGCACAAACACAGTTTTACATGCTTTATGTGTGCTATGGAAGGAATGCACGGCCGTCTTCAAGGAGTCTTAAAACCCAAAACTATATATTTTTTTTGTGTGTGTGTGGGGAGGGGGGAGATCAAGCTTTTTATTAATACAACAATTCAGAAACAACAATACTGAAGAAAATGTGTGGGGAATATAAATTTCAAATATACTCACACAAGTGCTGATTTTCAGCCTGAATTTAAGATGATGTTGGATTGTAGCCTTTTTAATGCAGTCATCCAATTATAAGGCACCAGAAGATATTAACATAAGTGATCATACTGTATGTAATATCTGCAGAAAACCTGTTACAATCAAACACTGTGAAGGGGGGGGGGTATCTTCCCCTGTGATACTTTGTCTGTACTGCAGATTTCTTGGTGCTTGTTCACTGATTGCTTGTATCGGGGGGGGGGGGGGGGTTTGGCTTCAGTCTGGTATTAAGTAAGTGAATCACTGCTAATTTCCTGATGTGATACTAGTACGTTACTTGGGTGCCAATTCACATTGGTTTTGCGATTCTACAAGTACTGCCTTTCGATATTTCAATTTATTGCGATTTTTTATTTACTTTATTTTTTAACACTAGATGACAGGAAAAGCTTGAATCATACACTTCTTCACTCTAGAGACTATATCATGAGTCACATGTCAGTCAGTCTTTCTAAGTTATATTTCAGCAGCATCATTGCTATAAACCCCTTGACTCTTTCTTAAAGACATGCTAATTAAAAATCTGTCATTAGGAATATCACTTGACAGGTCAGTAGGCCACAGGCCGATATATTAGTCTTCAACCTGAATGGTAAAGTAAAGAAATATTGTATTTAAGTCTCTAAAACTACTGTTACAATAAAGTTAAATGAAGTAATGTTATAATGAAGCACTAAGTTTGTCTCAGGCCGTAATTGAAGAGTTCTGTGAAATCGAAGCTTGAAAAGACGGTCGGACAATAACAGTTAGCAGTTAGCTTTATAGTTAGCATAAAGTTATATCATTACTGGCCAGCTCTCTGGTTCATGTGCTGATGCTATCAGGCTAACCAGCTAGCTCCTGTGCTAACTGTTAGTTGTTAGCTGTT
Organism: Seriola lalandi dorsalis; assembly: GCF_002814215.2. Classification (NCBI taxonomy): domain Eukaryota; kingdom Metazoa; phylum Chordata; class Actinopteri; order Carangiformes; family Carangidae; genus Seriola; species Seriola lalandi. The sequence continues at coordinate 47,802 of NW_019525248.1, forward strand.
ATTATACCAGCTCAGAGTAAGTAATAAAATAAATATCGATTCCCGACTCAGTTAGCCCAGGAGCTAGCTGGTGAGTCTGATAGCATCAGCACATGAACCAGAGAGCTGGCCAGTAATTTGTTATTTTGACGTATAAATTCAGTTTATAATTCATAGCAGGAAAAAGATTGTTTTCCACATTTAGTTAAAGTTATTTCATTTCACAGTACTTTCAACTAGTGAGTCTAAAAGTCAAAGCAAAAGAGTCATCATTACATTAGAGAATGGGAACTCTAAATTAGCGAAATTAAAGAATGATTATGAAGTCTCCCAATGTGGATGTTAATGCCGTCAAATACCCCTTAAACTTAAGGTTAGCTCTTTAACCTCAGTCAATGTTTGATATCAAATCCAATGTGTTGGAAAATCGATGAGACATGGGTCCCAGTCATCAGACTGCTCTGAGTGTAATTAAGAAATTGGACTTAAAAGATGAAGAAAATCAATGTGTTTCTCAACTGATCATATTTAGAAATATATAATACACGTCTGTTTTACTGTTGTGTTAGTGATATAAACAAAGCCTTAAGCATCAGCTTCATAAAACATCAATAACTTATTAGTCAGTGCATGTAAAGGCCTGTCAATCAATTCCGGGATAACAGCAGGGTTCCAGTCCTGTGCTTTTGAAATTTTCTGGTAGGGCTGTCAGTTTGTTTACGCATAGATCACGGACTGTGCCTTTAAGTAAATGCAAAGCTTCAGAAGCTGGGGCACACAGGCTTTGATATTGACATATCTGCCTACTGAGCCTCCACATAAAGGCACACAACATCAGAGCACAACACACACCACTCAACAGGACTGTCCGTGAGAACCTCATTTTATATTCATAGTAAAAATTATAATGGCAATGACTGGCACTCTCTTTCAGACATACACACACACACACAAACACACACACGCGCGTGCACACACACACTCGGCGCGCACATACACACACACACACACACACACACACACACACACAGAGGACTCAGAGGAGAGAGGGGGTGAATGATACTGAGAATGAAATTAATACATGACATCTAAATAAGTCATAGCCGTACATCCTTTTACTCGTAAACACAGGAAATGGAGAACATAGTGATGCACATGCACAATTATTATTGCCAGTATATGAATGATCATTCCAACTTGAACAGAATGAGCTTGAGAAATTAATATGAATGGCATCTTCAGCTCATCAACTGCAGCTCTGGCTTGTACCAGACTGGGGAGAAAAGTGCACACATGTCTTTGTTTTGTTGTGGCTGGAGAGTAGCAAAACATTGTATCATGAAAACAGAGTTATTCTGTCAGTAAACCAGACAGATGACTGCTCCTCTCCAGGCAACATAGGAGAAAATGTTACTTGTTTGAAGTGCAAGAAGCCCTCACCTCAGCCACAGGCACTCCCTCTGGGGGACGACAATGCAACACAATCATGCCATTCAGAGGCACCTCAGTGCCTTGGGGGTCCTGCTCAAAGTTCTTCCTCAGGTCTAGGGGAGAGAATAAACAGCCGGCATTAAAGAACAACTACAACAGCACGAAACAGCATCTAAACATGCACATTAAAAGTCAGATTTGTTTCATGTGTGACAACCTCTCCTCGAGTGACGCCTTCTGCAAAATCACACCACAGGTTTGAAGGAGAATAACCTTTCCAGAGACAATAAGGTCAGTCTGGGTTATAAAAAATGACATGGAGCTGCTTACAGGCGATCCGGACTGTTGCCTTACGGCTCTTGGAGGTTCCCAGGTGACTCCAGGCAACGCACAGACACCAGTAATCCTCTGGGCCATGAAAGTCCTCCACCTGCTGACGTGACACGTTGATCATCACCTCGCGGATCTTCAGCCCTGCAGACAAGATGGTTGATTGCTTGGATTAGCTTTCATTATATCACGGGAATGATCAATCAGAGAGATGAAGAATTGTGGGGACAGGATGATGAGTGAAATTTGAATCTGATAAGATTATCAGCGGTAAACAGATCTAGCATTTGCCAGGAGGAGACGGAGCTGAGGCTGCACGTCAAGCCAAAACATTTCAGGGATTTTGTTTGGAACTTAAACTGCATATACTTCTGTAAGTGGTCCACAGACATAGAGCTGACCACTTCAATCTTAACATTAATATATGTCATCACTGGCCTTTTGACAAACCCTCATTAAAGCCTGAGTTTGGCAAACAGACGGCCAGCAATGCAAAATGCTGGTTGTACTAGATAGAAATTGTTAGCAAGCTGTAATATCCACTCTCAGAGTCTAACCGTAATCCATTTATAGAGAACTGACACTAAATGCTTTCCAGTGGAGGCATTAGCTGAGAGGAGGAACACATCTGCCTCTTATTGTTTTCTTGGAAAACATTTGAAGAGGCTATAATTTAAGGTAGCAAAACAGTGCAATTAAACGCAGCATCTGAACACAGATACTTTCGATGACAATCAAATCGTCTATTTCTGCAGCAGAAGTCTGAGTTAATGTCAGACAGGTCATTTGTTAATATCTGTATATTGTCTTGTGATGCAGCCCATAATGAGCTAGGCGTGAGACGAGCATTTTCCGACAACTGATGTGAATTTAAAAGCCCGGTATTTCAATTATGCCCGACTATTCACAAAAGATGACAGCCTCGAACCATTAATGTATAATAAGGTGGCTTTATTGGGTGTCTAGGAAATTGCAGCTTTCATCCAAAAGTGTGTGATGTCTCTCTAGCACCGACTTGAACAGATTTATTATTATGTGAATAGAGAGTTATGAACAGCTAATGTGTGGCGTCTAGTCTCCAACATACTTGTGCTGGAAACGGCTGGACAGTGAAACTTTTCGCCCCCTTACTTTCAGGCTTTAGTGGCGATAAAGTGGTAACGATACAAGCCAGGTGGAACATTGGCGATGATGTCTCTTTAAATCCAATCATAATCAACCGCAGTGAGAGGTGATCTCACATCCAATAACATTTGATGATGAATTGTGATGTGTGTGTGTGATTGTTTGCCTAACTGCACATCCTGAGTACACCCACTTGTCCTTAATTTCTAATGTAAGAATGCAGATGAAGTGTTTCTCGGAAAAGTTTCTTGCGCTGCAGAAGGCCTCGTGCACTCACCGCTTATTGTGAACGCATTCGTACCATATTTTAGCCGTACAAAAACAGTAAGTTAGGCCGAGATTGAAAGGAAGTTGATGTGAAAAAGTTCTCTAGCCTATTACATCAACCAAAGCTGGATGCCTTCCTGGTTCGAAACTCATTCTGGCACCGCTGCAATTAAGCCTATACGGAGGGGAATGGGGAGTGACGGTAAAAAGTAGCCACCTCCCGTCAAAGAAAACTAGGATTAGAGACTATAAGGAGGAGGTGGTTCTGATTAAATGACATCTACGTGTATCAGTGATGTGGCTGTGTGAGTAGCAGCATGATTTAAATTGACTGCTTGAGCTATTATTGCTATTATTGTTACTAAACTCTGACTGTAAAATATTCAATTTAAATACACAAAGAAAAATGTCACAACCTAATTATATATTATGGCTAAAGTAAAATTAATTAATGTTAAAATTTGTAAGCTTTAAAATCTGGTTGATATGGCAACACCTGTAGTCACTGGTGGCAACAGCAAGTCAGGAAACACACCTTGAGCTGCTACAATGTTTTAAATACAACATAGGAGAAATTTGTGTATCTGTTTACAGTGTAAACAAACAAACACTTTTACTGGCGCGCCACGTAATGTTTTGGCATTTAAAAGCTTTTAATATGAAGTGGCAGCAGTAGGAAATGTTAGGTTTGCATTAGCAATTATCATTTCCTCCATCTCTGATCCACCAACAGTGAGGCTGATATCAACTGTACATTGCATGCTGCATCGTTTCCTGTGAATTGAACGGTGCGCAGTAATTCTATATAGAAAGGTAATTACAGAATGGAATCAAATGTTTATTGCTGGAAAAAAAAACCTTGAGGAAGAAAACTTTAAAAGTGACGAATAAGAATCAGTTTAAAATCTTCTATTTCTAGAACCTTCTGAAGATTTTGTTTGTCGGTTTCCTGAAGAGCTCGTCTTTTACACAGACTTTTGGAACATCTAACAAGTCATGCCTAACAACAAATCTCACAGCAGCTGTTCAGAAATCACTGTAAAGCTTAGCCTCTTGTGGCTTATTGCTTAATTACGCAGCCCTACACTTGTAGAGGAGCTGTCTCTCCACAGGCTTTTGCCATCACGCCGTACATTGCAGACAGCAGCTTAGACATGGGCCGGGATTAAATGAAAACTAATAATGTGAAATGAAAGGTTATCAAAGGAAGCCTAATGAAGTAATGTAAAACAGAAGTGCTCTCTGAAGACACTGTAATCCTCTGCAGCGACTGACTGATTCTAGCTTTTGATAAACTTGTCAATTCTTGGTCAAGAGAAAAGGCTTCAAAACTATGTCTACAAACAAGACGCGTTCTCTGAAGACACTGTAATCCTCTGCAATGACTGACTGATATTAAGCACAATACACACACACACACACACACACACACACACACACACACACACACACACACACACACACACACACACACACACACACACACACACAAACTGCTTCTCCTTTCCACCACTACAAATTAGAGACTTAATCAACATGCCTGATGAAGTGAGAGTGAGTCAGATTTAACTACAGGAAAATGAAAACACAAGACTGCATTCTAGTGAGGGGGCACGCTTGTTGTCACGTCATGAAAAAAATATGTCATTGAATTTCAACTCCTGGGCTCAGTGCAGTGGGGATGTAAATATAATATGACACACAAACATTACACACAAAAAAAACCACTTCTTGCTCACCTTAAAGTCTTAAAGCCCAAAAAGATTATAACTCAACAACAAAAGGTAAAAATCAAGCACAGTAACCATCATTTACTCGACCTATCCCAAGATTGACTGCGCGCCGGCAATGAAATTGAAAATGGCAGCAAACAACGGCGACAGAGAGCCTGAGGATTACACTTCTAATGCAAGTGCTGGGTCTCAGCTCAGTTCAAGAGCTCATGGTACAACTGTTAAAACTGAGCGCATTAATAAAAAAAAGAAAAAAAAAAGAAAGTCACATGTTGTCAAGGTTGCTCGGCGACAGGTGGGCCGGCATAGCTGGGGGCGCAAAGCGTAAATCCTCCGTAAGCCAGACTGTCATTGGGACACAGCTAAAATCTGCATAAGGAAGAGGACACACAGTGTGAGTGTGTTTATTATTGTAACCATGACGACGAAGGTCCTCTAATCTTGAGGAAATACTTACAATAGAACCAAAGCTCAATCTTTTACTAGTTCCTAGTTTTTTGTGCCTAACCTTCACAAAACAGTGACCAGTCCACAACCTTGACTGTGCGTTTGTTACTGTTACCATGACGACAAAGGTCCGGCACACCTGACGCTGGTATGCAGCTGTGAAGGAGGGACGAGCGACCTATATGGTCCTTTAAGTTGGACAAGTTGCTAGGATGTTGACAACAGCCTGAAGCAACCGCAGGTACCGGGGGGATGTTGTCTCTTCCTTCACACTGGCTCCTTCACAATCAGACCTCCTCATCTTTATTAATGACGAAGAAAACAGAAGAAACTAATGAATAAACAACACTCTACTGTTCCTGATGCAACGTGTCGTGCTGAAAGCAGACGAACTCACACAGGGCGGAGCGAGCTGCAGCTCTGCAGACTCACTCCAAAAACTGGTTTTCTGGCTCACAGTCAGAAGCTCTTTTGACCACTACACAAAATAACTAAAGTGATGCTTCCCACATCAGCCCGCATCATATCATAATGCAAAAGCGAAATGAAAAATAATTTCAGTATAATTGAAAGTCTTCCAAACACAAATGCATGAAGTACTGGTAATAAATAGACTCCCACGTAGAGGAGTAGCTATTATTTGTTTGAGTGAGGGCCACGGTGTTTCTGCTGAAGGAAAGATAAACAAAGGAGAGAAATCAGAAAGACACTGACTCCCAGGTTCCCTCACATTTGGCAGCAGGATCAAAGAGCTTAGCCCCATTTCCAAGTAGCTTGAAATGACACGGTGTTAGAGAAAACATCCAATAACCACTTAGTCATGTTGATGACATGTGGTCACTTCTCTGCATTCGGGGGAAACAAACAACCATTCAGCTCCCTCCATGGCCTCGTCCCTAGCCACCTGTTTATTTTCTGTGTGCCTCTCTCTCTGCTGCACGCTTCCTTCAGGCTCCCGCCGGTGGCTCCTGACAAAATGCCACAAAGCCGTGACAACAGACCTCAAGGTGGAGCAGCTTACACTTGCCCCTTCAATCACCTCCTTTAATATGTCTCTAATGTAGCCTCTATAAAAGAGTCAGGAAGAGATATACCAACGCCGGCGCTCACTTATCATCCCATGTCAGTCTCTTTCTCTCTCTTTCTCTGTCTCTCTTTCGGTCTGTCTGGCACCGGTCCTGTGGTGTGATTTCTCCGGGCTTTGGCCCATTGTTTCGCCTTGGCTGAGTCTGTGAAAAGGCTCTGAGGGAGCCGGCCAGTGCCAGCTACAAGTGGCTCCTGATCCAAGTGGCTCAGCAGAACTCGATTGGTCCGGCTCAGCTCAGCCAGGTCCAGGATGTCTCTGTTGTACTTAACGTCACGGTGACGGGTGATGGGGGGGGGGGGGATTTTGTCTGAGGGATCCTTGTGAGGCAGCTGTGTACATAGAGGGTGACACGAAGAGGGGGGTGGCGGGGTGTTGGGGGGGGTGTTGAGGTGGATGGATAGAGCTTTAGGAGAGCGTCTGTCTGATGTGAACCCAGCTTTGGGGAAACGGTTGTGTGATGTGACATTGCGGCATGCAGCTCGGCATGTGGGGGCTGTGAGGGTTGGCTGAGGGCCAGAAGCAGACGAACCCTGCTAGACAAGCGGAACATGCTCCCAGCAACATCTTCAGTCTGGTCCCAGCTGTGTGTGTCATACTTAATCCTGGAACCAAAGGGACGCATTACTCCATGCATAAAAAAATCATGATAATTCAACCATTAAAATGCTGTGAGTCCTTATTTGTGTCATTCCCCCAGTCGCCTTGTTTATGTTTATCCAAAAAACTGCATGTCTGCTTATTAGGAGGCAGTTTTGCATACACAAGTAATTTTCACTCTGTGGGCCACTTCATTTGTTCCACTTCCATTTCTTTAACTAATAGTCTGTGACACTGAGAGACTCCGAGGCATCTCGCTAGTCCCCACCTTTCTCTCTTTGTCCTGACTTCCTGCCTGGTTGATGGTATCATCTAGGGATCCTAACACACAACAGTGGAGTCGGTCTTTAACTGAGCATCATCGGGAACATATATCCATACTTCCTCTATTCATACGCTCTCCCTCAATTGCTATCTCCTCATCTGTGAATCTGCAAGAGCTGCTATCCCCCTCCTTCAACGTGGTGTCCATTTTCAGCCTCTCTCCCACCCTCTCATCACCCTCTCCCATTTCCAGTGTCCTCTTTCTCCCTTATCCCCTCTTTCTCTTATCTCTCCATCAGGGTATCACCCTTTCAGCTGAAGTCTATCAGAACAGATATCCCCTCTGTTCCGCCGTCCTCTCTCCTCTTCTTTCACTCTGTCCTTCAATAATCTCTTGAGTTCTATCACTCATTTCCATCTCTTGCCCCTCTTACAGTGTTTCAGCTGAGACAAAAATAAAGTGGTCTTCTTTGATAGGTCAGAGCATGCATGCAGTGTGTCGCATTGGAATCTGTGTTTTGTTTACAGCAACGGCCCTCCTTTTATTTTGTCTTTGGATTTTAAGGCGAGCCTAAACCTCTGATTTAGTGTCTGTAAAGACTCGATACAGCTCCCTAAAATCATTCTAAGGAGTTTATCGGTGCGAGCTGTTTTCCTTGAAGGGGGGTTAAAATCTGGGTAGCAATGATTACATGGAATATCCAGCTGAGTCTTGTCTGCCTGTGGTTTATCAGAAGGCTTAGCAATTGCAAAGGGATAAAGAAATAAACACTGTTGCGCCGAATTTGAAGATACACTCCGCTGTGCAGCAATAATCATGTTGTCCAGAAAACCAAACAACGTTCCCTCCTTTTCTTGGCAAAATCCAAATGTTGGTTTGAAAGATTATCTTCCTGTCACATCTGCTTCCCTGGCACCCCCTCAACTTCTCATTCTGTCTCTCTAACCTGTTGTCACTTCCTCAGTGCCCCCCCCCTCTCTCCCCGTGTCTGTGATTGTCTGAGTGGAAGTCGGTGCACTGGAGTCAGAGCCCGAGCCACACCAGCTGCACCTCATCACCGTAATCAAGCCCTCTACAAATACCCAGCTCTGCCTCTGCCACCCTGCCACATCGCAGCTTCTGCTTCCGTCAGCCTACACTTCCAGACTTTTTTTTTTTTGGTAAGTTGCTTCTCTGTTTTAACCTGTTACCTGCATCCTGACCCTTGTCTCCTCTCCCCTGAAGTACCATCTGCTCTGTCTCCACCACCTGCTTCTAGCCCCCCCCCGGCTCCTCGGCTTTTGTTCCTGGTTCCTCGCACCGCCTTTTGTGTTTTCTTCCCCTTTGCTGCACCTGGGTTCACTAGTTCAGAAACTCCACATAACGGGTCATACTGAAATTTGAAGAAGGTGCATGAGAAATATTCAGAATCACGTTTTCACATCAGTGACATAAGAATGTAGTTTAAGAACAGATTAAGGATTTAGGATGTTAAACCTTTTGTGTTATAATTCCTTTGTTCTTAATGCTTAAGGTTCCTGACTGAGTGAAATGACCTGGAAGTATCTAAGTGGCAGCCATGACGAGAGCTGGTTGAATTCTCAAAATGAAAAGGAAAGGAGATTCAGGGATTCCTATCTTATCTCCTTTAGCATAGGAAACACTGGACCTTCCTTTACCAAAGGAAAGGAGGAAATTGCCGTCCCCGCAATTCCTTGCCGCAAGCGACACACCATTGTAGTGTCACCACGGCAACCCAAAACTGATGGAAATCCTTGTGTGATCAGATATACTTATGTCTGAATAAAATGTATTTATCCTGCTCCCTTGCTCACTTATTTCTATTATTACAATGGCTCAACGTCATTAGGAAAACAGAATTTCTCGTCCATGTGTTTATAAATAAAGGTGGTTGCATTCTCTCCGCACTGTGATCGTCTTTCCCTGAACTCTCCTTTACATCTTTGTGAACAAGTGGTTAGAAAAGGAGCTTATCTTGACTTCTTGACTGCAGCCCATGTCTGATTCTTTCTTCCTCTCCCAAGGTGCATTTCCACTTTCAGTCTCAGGAGAGAGTTTCAGGCTTCATCTCGCATCAAGCTGGACAGCCCTGCACAGCCACAACAACTGCACAGTAAAATTTAAATACAGACTTAAATGTGTTCTTGGCAGACAGCTCTCTCTATTTGTGTTTACATGGGGCGGCCATTACTGTCAGCCATGATCAGTCTCTTGTTTCACAGTTCACATTAGGCTAGTTACCTTCGGCGCTAAAGCGAGGGCACACGTACATTACAGTGTTTTTGATGCTCGTAAAGCCGGAGACTATGTTTGCTCGACATCATAAGATCCACTTGGGATGGTTTAAACACTTTGTCACGTGCACACAACACAGGTTTATTCTTTTTCTCAAACACCCACAGGAAAACTAACGACCAAACACAAGCAGAAGCTCAGAACTGCTTCTAAAATGTGTGGGGAAAAAAAAAAACAGCTTTATGTACCAAAAGATACAGTCAATTCAATTCCATTTACTCACTCATATTCCCGCTCTGACTCAACAGATGTGGATTGCAGCAACAAACCCTTCCCACTGGTTGACTATTACATACTGCTTCCCTTTGCTCCCTTTCAGTCTCTGCTATTGCTTTCACAGAAAAACAGTCACGAGCAGCCTTCGCAAGAAACTTAAGTTGTGAATGAGAACAGTAATTACTACATGAAATGTACCTAAATGAAATTCCTTCAGGTGTTTACAAGCATCACTGACTTCAGTCTATCAAAACTGTAGAAGCCGTATAGTGACGCTGAGCCCTCATTGAGCCTGCAGGTTTCAATACAATACTCCAGGTACCAGGGCCAGAATCACCGGTGTTGATACCGATACAGACACTTATTATTGAAAGTGGTTAATGCAGTAACGTGCGTGAGGGAGGGAGCCATGTGTCATGCTCAGTGACTTCTGAATACAAGTTCCTCATCACCAAATGATTTACTCGACACTGAGCGTTTCCTTCCACTGTTTTCTGTGAATGAATCGCACAGATGTTTTAAAAAACGCAGACTAGTCCTCATCATCCAGTTACCAAACTTGGTTGATTTTAAATTTTTATGACAAACTGATGACGGATTAAGTGTTCCCTCACAAGCTGAGAAAAGTTCTCCAACTTCTTGAGCTAAGTAAAGTCTTAAAAAGCCGCCGGATTATCTGAAAAATAAATGCATCATCAGGAAGCTGAAAACAGGCCTGTGCTTCTAGAGTTGATATTTTGGATGTTGACTACTGAGCGAGGTGATGGCTGCACACAACAGCAAGAGAGAGGCAAGGGAGCTCATGAATATGGTCGGATCCTTCTTTCTATTGATCCTAAATGTATTAGTACTCAAAACAAGACTTTGCATCGGTGGTATTGATACTTAAATTCTCAATCTGCCCAACCATAACGCCTCTTGCCTTATTAATGTGACAGTTAATGATATGGTTTTGATGTTTTTGAGATTTTTACCCCGAGACACATTAAGCCTCACCACCAAGACTGAAACTAGATGAAAATAGTTTTGGTTTTCTTTGACTAAGTTGACACTGAAAGGCCCAGAATTGTACAACCCGTTTACATCTTGTATTTTTTTAATGTGTTCTCCTTAATCCCACTGAGATCGGATCACTGCATTAACATGTACTTTTCCTTATCTGGATACAGATCACATTTTAATACCAGACGTAAACTGAGGCTTAGAACTAAGACAAAGACTAAATAAAGAGTTGCAGACAAAATTAACACTATTAGCCAGCCATTGTTTGTATTAGGGAACATATTTGTTGAAGCATCCTTGTTTTTCCATCCCAACCAACTGCCTGATTTTCATGGCAGCGCAAAGACAACAACAAGCGGCACATTGACACGTTGGTGTTTTTCTGTTTGGTATTTTCATACCCAGTGCAGTACATTTGGCACAAAGGTGCGAGGAAGGGCACAGGCAGATGGCAGTTTCTGACGCAAAGTGTTGGTATTTTGGTGAAAACTGTAGACGTGCTGGGAATAGACATCGGGAGGAGCTGGGTTTGTTTTGGTGCAGCCTCACTCAGCAGATAATTTGGTGATTCTGTAATGAGTGCATATTAAACACTTGGGAGGAAATGTGCAACAAGTACACAAGAATCTGTCATCCGCAGGTGCTTCATACTGAAAATATGAAAGCTTTCCCCTCCAGTTACTTTAATCAAAACCCTACGACCATTTGAAGGCTACAGGACAGACGTGTGATAAATCTGGAGCCTCCAATTTTAAAAGCAGAGCACTGGGCAGAGCGATTGCAAACAGTGATTCACTGTGTTTACATTGATTAAATCATGTGCAAACAGCAGCAGGTTGCTGCAGAATAACAGACAGACTTATGCACACATCAGGTGAGATCTTTGTCATTCTGCCACTTTATGTGACATGCTGCGGCCGTGCCAGACACAAACCGCTCACACTGAAAAACACAGACAATTAAAATCATCTGGTTCTCATTACCACTCATTCTTGCTCTCTCTCTCTTGTCCTTTTTCTTTCTCTCATCCATAAACACTGGATTACCAGCAGGCAGTATTCCCATGCGTCATGGCCTCCTTTTTTGTCTGGCAAAAGTGGCATCTCATTTTTAATTCTTGCAATGTATTTTTAGCTGTGATCTGATGTGATGCAGCAGAATTACAAATGTAGCTTTGCATTTATCCAATCATATCATATAAATGACTTGAATAAACTATTACTGCTTCTATTATTTATTTCCATTGTCACTGTACAAGTTTTCTTGAAGCCTACAGAGGGGTAGAGTGGTAGGTGCAGGTTAAGTACAGTAGATCAGTGAAAAACATCACAGGAAACATGACATAACTCTGGCTCTCCTCTTTCAGGAGCTCCACCGTTCGTCTTTTAAATGCTGCACCATCTGCCTCTGGCTGCAGATTTGTTGTGCCTTATTATATTCACGTCAACAAACTCTGCATCAACAATATTATTTCCTTCTCGGAGAAAGGCTCTCCTCTCCTTTTTCAAAATGCCACTCTGATTGCCACAGCTGTTCAAAAGGTATGAGGCCAGTAATGAGAGCAGGCTGAGAAGTTTCATGTTCATCACCACAGCCCTCTGTCTTTAGTTCTTACTTCAGTGTTTGTTGATCTTGATTATCCCATCAAAAGATTCTGCCTGTCACCCAACTACACTCTGCTCTAGGCCTCCCATAAGTCTGTGCTGTTTTTATAAAGGCTGCTAAATCAGAGCGTTTAAGGGGAAGGTTCACTGGAGGCCAGTGACGGACACTCTCCCAGCAGAGAGTTTAGTTTATTGTCAAAGGGACCTTCAGGACAGATTACTGGCTGAACGCACTCATCTGGACTACGGCTGGGTTGGAGAGATGGACCTGAACTACAGGACGCGAAAAAACCAGGGTGTTTTTGTTCTTGTCTGGATGACTTTTTTAAGTTATGTAAATTAATAATTAAATCACTCATATGTGCTCGCTAATTGAGAGCAGCTGGCTAACGTAGCTTAGCAGAAACACTTGAAACATGGGGAACCAGCTAGCTTGGGCCCTGTCCAGTGATAACAAACTGCAAGAACAACAGCTCGCTGTGCTACAGGCGGTTATGTGGTGAATGTTGAATGGCCCTCAATTATATTTTGCTTTTCTAACTGCTATAGACCGCTCAAAGCACTTTACACTTACTTTATCAGTTTCTTTACCAGTATCCTGCCCAAGGACACCTCAAACATGGACTGGGAGAGCAGGGGATTGAACTACTGAGCTTCTGGTTAGTGGATGATGCACTCTACCTCCTGAGCTGCAGCCACAGCCGCCCCATGCCCCCTGCAGGACTACTTCTAAGTTGACATCACTAACTTTCTTGAGTCTCCACTGGTTGCTGGGGAACTGCTCCTAACCAGTAAGTAGTCCATCTTTTGTGCTAAGCTACGCTAACCGGCTAAACAAACATCAATCTTCTCATCTAACACAAATTTCCCAAAGTGTCAAATTTTGGTTTGTCAGTGCGTCATGTTCTCACCAGACGTGTTACCCACTACACATCACTCTTCCAATACTTTATTCCTTTTTTCTCATATTTGAGTAAACAACAAAAGACAAAAGCATCAACAAATCTTAAAATGAGAGAAAGTGTTTGCTGTCCTGTTTTATCTGATGAAACGGTTCTTTATTGATAGATGCAATATATATTCAGGTTGACAGCACACCATTGCTCAGTTAATGGTTTGAATAGCACAGCAATGTTAATATTCATGATAACGGCATAATGATAATAAATGGGCTTTCATTAGACATTCTACAACCTACACTATATCCTGCAGTGGCACATGACAGAAAAGAAACGCTGGTGTTTACTCTGTGTTTTCTCTGCCTGTGTACAATGTGTAAATGGAACCGATGACTGTAAAATAGTCATACACAGATGTTTGAAGAGTCTCGTGTCTCTGGGCAGAAAACTTTTTTTTAAACTACTATCCTTCATGCTGACACCACAGTATATAATACATAAACCACAAGTCAAGAAAAGACAATTCTTTCATCATCCGACACTTCTATATTTGTTGCTGTCTCAGTGAAGTGACGGGAATTAAGTTGCATGTGGCTTCCTGCTTTGAATAAATGTGGTCTGCCCAGAACAGGCAGCTGTCAAGTGCACAACCCTGCAACAAAAAAGTTTTTTAAAGTATCTCTCTTGCACATAATAAGGATTAAAAATTTTGTGCATTTATTTCTTTTAGTTTCATTCGGCACGTCTCTTCTGTTGGGAAACATTTCAAGAAGTTGCACGTTTTTGGAAACCAAGTATATTTGACATTTTTTGGGAAGCACTTCTCATTTTCTTCAGCGTTAAATTTGGAGAAGTCACAAGACAAATGCAGCTCGCGCTCGCTCATTGTCACGGAAAGTCGAACTGTCAGGATTAGCTCGTGAAGAGGAGAAAATGAGTTGCAGGTATGAAATATTTGGTCATTACATGCTGTTAAAAGTATCTTTTTACTCTGCTACACATCTAACAGATTGAGAAACACAGCACGACTCATCCAGTCGGAATAGACCGCGGTGTGCCAGCTTTTTCTCATCCTTTTGGCAACGGCAGCTGAAGCTATTCACACAAGCTATAATGGATATTTTCTTCTTTCTGTTTCTACATTTCTTTTCCTCATCTGCCACTCTGTCACCTGGAAGGCACATCTGAGCTAAGACTGAATCTGAGGAAAACAACACAACACGAGGCTAAAATATATCTCCCTAGCTGAGTTAGCTGCCTCTGGACAGACGCCATCTCTGTCCTCTGCCTCTAACCCCCCTGGTCAAACAATGTTAGGGCATGTGTTGTTGAGTCCGTTTGCATTTAATTCACAGCTTACTGCTTTAATAGCTACAGCCCCCTGCTCGCCGCTGAACCCAGGGGCCATCCTACCACCTGAGTCAGACTATAATAGCTTGTACTGAGATACATCTGTTCAGCTGCCTTCAACAGATGAAGCTGGATAGACAGCCAGAAGTGTTTTCAGCTGAGGCAAAATGTTCATTTTCTCAACATGTAGCATGTCGGCCCACCTCTGCCTGACGCAGTAACATAGACGCAGTAAGTGACAGGTGCTGTTTAGAAACACTCACTAAATCCCCTGGTCAGGTTCTGAGAAACCTCTGTATCCCACACCTGTGAACACTAAAGCATGCCCGGGCAGCAAAGCCACACATCAACATGCAGGGCGAACCGTCTAGACGCTTCAACCAGAGCACACAATAACATAACACTAGTGGATGCATTTGAGCTTAGATATTTTTGTTTGTGTGCAAGTGCTAAGAGAAAATAAAAAGAAAAAAGACTTCTGGCAATGGAGAGAGTGAAGAGGAATTAAAAAAAGAAAGAAAGAGGAGAGACAGAGAAAAATATGTTACTTTCTAATCATGTCGTATTTGTGCCAAGAGCCAAGCATCTGTTAAAGTGAAGTTGTCATTTTATCCAATAAAAGTGAGTGTCAAGTAAAATCAGTGTGCAAAAAAGACTGCTAGTGTTTTTGCACAGCTTGGTGCCGACTCAACTCCACTCAACTCCACTCGCTTTAGGCACCAGGTACTTCTTCTTCCATAGCAGTACTCCCTCGATGCACGGCAATGAAGCTACTGTGCTGTCACCATTAACGCGACACAAACATGAACAATGGAGGATGTCGAAGGGAAACCAAACAGAGAAATGATCAATTGACCATGGCTTTGCAGGTTGCCATTCTCAAAGTACAGAAGAATAACTGACAGAAATGTAACAGGCTACAGCGAAGCGATGCACAGTTACTTGGCACGTACTGATGATGCTCTCTGACCAATCAGCAGTCTGCAGTGTTTTTCCACGTCACCTTTTAGTATCGCCACAGCTTGCTTGGAACCTCGGTGGAGGTGATACCGAATAAAGGGACCAAGGTACTAGGAACTATCCACAACTTTTGCCTGATGGAAAACCAAAAAGGCGAGTCGAGTCAAGTCTGAGAAAAACATTTCACTGGATAATCATAAACTCTGACCTGCTGCTGGCGCTAGATGAAACGTCTGGGAGAATTTCCAAGCAATGACGACTGAGGACCACTGCCGTCCTGAGAGCCATGCTGCTCATGTGGCAATAAAATAAACAAGTCAACAAATAAATAAATGAATGAATATAGATGGGGAGGTGACGACTGTAGTGTGTGAATACTGACGTTTGGTGATAATGCTGGTGTCTGAGAAAAAGCAGGTGATCCTGCAATGCAACACATGTAACCCCATGTTGAAGCATGACTCATCTTGTTTTCTTTTTTAACCTGAAGCAATGATTGATGGGGTTTCAGTATTCTGTTTGGCAAACATGCTTTTAGAAAAGACATATGACACTATTTATTATTATTATTATTATTATTATTATTTTACACATTATTAAAGTTTTAACACAATTTCACTCAAATCCATTGGTCTAAAATCTCTCTAAAGCCCTCCAATAACTACTGGCTATCATATTTTCCATTTTAGTTTTCAAAGCCACCACAATTTATGTGAACAAAACAAATAAAGACATAATGGAGTAACATCTGAACACAAAAGCCATCAACATGCTGATTTAACGTCAGATTGAAAGGAGGGATGTGGAATCTCAAAATTACGACACGCTCGAAGGAACATCTCCACTGTGTGAACACGGCGTGTTAAGCAATGATAGTTTCGACATTCGAAGTTATTTACCACTTTCAGAGGAAGGCTGCTGGAGCGTGCAGTCACATCCAAGTGTGGGCTGTAAAAAAAAAAACGTGGCCAGGTCCAGTGTTCTTAAAAAATCAACTGGTATTGGCATTCATTTGGGGACATTTTGTTGTGGCTTCATTTGCTAACGTGGCTGTAACTGTCTCTAGATATTTCATATCATGTCAGAGGAACTCTTCTTCATGCTTATTTTGTGGCTTATCTCCTTGTTCGCCAAAACACTGAACTGCTCCATTCGTTTTTCAGTTTGCTCCTTCCTGTGTCTGATTATAAGGCTTTATTTACGCTGAGATGATCACTGACAAGAAGGATACTGAAGTTTTTACAACAGAGCAACTGTTGTGCTGTGATAGTATCACAGTTGTAGGTCGTATATAAACATGTAATAAATGGTTTATAACTGTAGCTGCATGGAGATAAAAGCAGGTCTGGGTTGGAAAAAACAAAATCAATTCTCCAATTCAAATTAATCTTCATTTGAATAATCTGATATTGAATCTTTCAATATCTGCCTTTCACAGTCTTCTCACGCAACGAGATCTGGTCACGTGAGACAAAAACACGGCAGACGTAGCTCCAGGTCTGAAGGCAGATGTGTTGCTGCATTTCAGATTCAAAAGCTAAGACAATGAAGAGCTGGACAAAAGCAAAGCCATGTGCAACAGAAGAAGAAGCTGCGTGCACAGTGTAGCTGCTGCACTGGGGTACGTTAGCAATGCACATTACTCAGCGACCTATTACTTCTGGAGAAACTGTTGGTCATGTTAAATAGAGAGTGCATTAATATAACTGCTCTGGGGTCCATTAGTAATGTAAACATTAATATTTTTAATAATGTACCAGGTTAGAGGAACAATTTACAGCATTAGTTTTCTGAGACAAGTGGTATCGTAACTGAGATATCTCGAACTGAAACAGCGCAATGTTCTAACTACAACCCCTCCTGGGGACACCCGAGTGGAAACTGCTGTATGAACAGATGATGAATGAAAACACAGTAAAACAAGTAGAAGTTTGTTAACAAGTACAATGATACTGATAAACACTCAGAAATGTCCTTGTATCTACTTACAGCTACATTACGCTGTGTTATAAACCAGAAATTAAATATTTGTATCATGCTTATAAATACTAAATAGAGGAACTCAAAGTAAAGTGTTCCCAATTCATCAATATTTAGTCCCTCATCACTATCATGACGTTGCTCCATTAGGTTTTGTTAAGTGAGAGCCAGGTGTAGTGTGCGACATGAAATTGTTGACTAAAAACAAGGAAAGCTTACATTCAGTACAATGCAAAATTAGGGATGAGGATTTCTGCTGACCTGACACCCCTACCACCAAACTACAAGGCTGAGGTAATGGAATATATGGAATGGATTGTGGTCATTCTAAACGCGGTAGATTAAACCTGCAATAACTGATGTTGTGGACACTTTGGGGGCAGCGGAAACAAGCTCTGCACACAACACTGATATATTTTCCACCTTTTAAGTTGATTTAGCAAACGGTTGTCTGCTCACCATTCATTCGGTGTCGTGTTTCTGGCCTCCTGCTGAATGTAAATCCAATATCCACTCGCATTTAGCTCTCTTTTAGGTCTGCGCCGATTCCTGGGAGAAATATCTGGCTCTTCAGCCGCTAAAGGCTCCACTACAATGTGTTCACCAGCTAATTGCTAACTTGTTTTGCCTGTCTGCCGTTCAGTGCTAGGCAGCAGAGTATTTTTTATTCTATTTTATTTTGCTGCCTACTTGAGAAAACAACACTTTGAGACAAGTGACAGTGAGCAGTAAAGTTGTGGGCTGGAAACCTTAAACAAGCTGAAAGATGCTCTACACCTCCAAACAGCTGAGAGGAAGCGCAGAGGCGATAACGACAAGCGACCCTTTTCACATAATCACATGATACATTGTTATGACAAAAATATTTCTTATAGCTGCCTTAAGCAGCTAAACCGACTTAAAGGTGAAGAAAACATTGTCATCAAGGTTAAAAGACACGTTTCTGAGAGATGATGCATTTAAAAAACACAGATGAATGATATTATTAGCAGGAGGATCGAGTCACGAGTTCATGCAGGCAGTTTCCAGCAGCACGCTCCACAAACAGCACGACGATTTTTTTTCCCTGCCTTCATTAAATTTAAACTTTGCCTGTCTATCTGTATCACTGTCACCTCAGCTTTGAGGTCTGGTGGTATAAGCAACAATCTGAAGTGTTGACAGACAGGAAACAGCCCTCAGAATAGCATACACAGAAAACTTCCACAACAACTCAAATGCAAAATTGTTGAGGTATACGTTCATGCAAATATATTCTAGCATGGGAAAATAACCAACCTGGCTAATGTGTCCCATTTGGTGATGATGTTTCTAAATCTATTCCTCTGACGCTCCCACATTTTTAGCGAAGGTCAAGGGTTCAACAGAGGCGAATAAAAAAAAAAGTACACCCATTCTTTTCACATCTCCCAGCAGCCTGTAGTTAAGAGGAAACATCCTGACACACTTCAGGCCCAGATAGATTTCTACTGTAAGAGATACGAGTGCAGGTGGATTTTTAAGATGCTCTCCTTTTCAGGCTTTTAGTCTCTCTCCCTCACTTCTTTCCCTTCTGTACCTCTCCTTCCTTCCTCTCTTGTCTGTCCCAGTGGAAGCAGATATGAATGGCGATAAGGAGCCAGAGGGGAGCGGAGCTGTGAATCCAGACCAGAGACAGTAAAACTTTAGAGGTCCATTGTTAACTCTTGGGAGGGAGATATTGATGGGCGCCGTGTGTTAAGCAGAAGGATGAACACTGACGTACTAATAGCAGCCAAGCCAGAAAGTTAAAATCCAATCAGGTGATGGTTACCAGATGTTCAGTGCAGACCTGTGACCATTGAGTGAAGATTCTCACTCATCCAGGTCACTGTTATCCAAGAGGGGCTGAATCAAGGGCAACTGGACTTGGTTGTAGATACCTGAAGACATTTCACCTCTTGTCTTCTTCAGTTCTGACTGACTGGTGACCGGGAGCCCCAGGTATCTAACCTCTGTCGGGTCGTTATCAAGGCCACTGATGTCACTGGTTTTGCAAAAGAGGGCCACACAATAAAACAACAATAACTTGCTGGCCAGCCCTAAACATGAAAGTCCATGACTGACTGACTGAGTGACAGAGTTGAATCACCCCTTTACCGACTTTTTTTTTAGAAACACTACCTAGCGACAAAGAGGCCGAGAGTCATTCCCTCCGCAGACACACCTCTCTATGCTGATTGCAGGTCAGCTGATGTGAACGAGATTCTAACTTCCTCTCTGAGTGATCACAAGTAAATACATCTGACATCACAGCACAGTCTTTGTCTTTAACTCGTGTGTGTGTGTGGTGATTTTTGTCAGACGACATCATGGTTATTACATCAGGATGATGAGCACTAAGCGAACAGAGCCAGAGACCAGGCAGATCGTAAATAGCCTATGACGCCATCCAGCCAAAGGTTTTGACCTTTTTGACCGTCTTGTTGATTCTAGTACAAGTATGTTGTGGGGAAGAAAGAAGGTATAATCCAGTTTTTGTATTATTTCTATTCAATTTGCTGTGAACTATTGAGACATTAAAACTCCACTGTGAGATGATGCAATAAAAACAGGGCGCTTTAGACAAAAGAATGGAAAAATGTCAGTGGTTTGAACGGATTCATTTTGAAGTTAAAACAACAACAACGGCGTTTCTGCAAGTTGCATCAGGAAAAAAAAAGAGACACTATTTGGAGTTCAAAGTCAAATCCTAAAATTGAACAAGTTGGTGCCTTTCATGGTCTAACAGTTGTCATTTCAGTTTAGATCAAATGTGACACACAGTATGCGCTCAAGAAGTGAGGCAAATATATTTGCAGGGTTGGACATAGCTGTAGGCATTGTCATAAAGCCCCATTTGGAAAGTTCATTCTGGAGACTTCGCTTCTTGCTAACACAGATATGAATTCTACGCTCATAACTTAAAGTGACAGGAGAGTGGCTTGACAGGAGAAGAATTTCAATTTAAGTCGCAGAGTGTATATGTCTGTATATATCATGCGAGTGTGCAACATGTTTGTGTGTCTCTGTGGACCAGCGTCTGCTGCTGTACCTGTCCCCAGGTCGGTGTGCTCCTGAGACATGTGCTGGCTCTGATGGACCCATTCGCCGTTGCACTTGAAGAAGATTTGGAGAGCGGGCCGAGCCTGACACCGGAGCTTGATGGGATTACTCTTGACGATGTAGGCGTCGACGGGCTCCTCCAGGAAGTGGGGCAGCGTCCCAGATTGGCCATGCTGCAGGGCTTCACCTCGGGTGCCTGGGGAACAACACAAGATTAAAGATTAAAGAGAGACTCTGTATAAAACAAAAATAAATACTGAGAAAAAAAGGGAAGCGAAAAAAAAGATATTTATTGCTGGAATTGTCTTCAACGCAACAAAACTAGCTCTCTCTCTGTCTTTCCCCAGCTTCCTCCACTATCACTCATTCCCACCCACCCCC
>NW_019525248.1:68901-104136 GCF_002814215.2 Seriola lalandi dorsalis
CCACCCCCACCCCCCCGCAGTCCATTCTCTGCCACAGCATTACATTACAATCATTTGTAGAATTTATCCACTTTCGCATCACAGTGTTTAATATTTTAAATACACAGAGATGCATGCGATGCCACAGGGCATTTTGCAGGAAGTTAGGCTAATCTGCAAAAATATTTATGATAAAAAACATCTTCGTTTAGTTAATATAGAAATAATTTATGTCATTAGTGTTTTTGTTTGCTACAATATATATATATTTTTGGAAGGTGAGGTGGTGTTTAAGTCCCGTAGGAAATGTGATATCTCAGCTGCACTGTTTGTTTTTTTGTTTGTTTGTTTGTTTTTTCTCTGTGTAAAAAAGTAGAAATACAGCGGTGAGATAGTGAGAAATCCTGATTTTATGAACCGGCTAAGCGGTGGGGACAGCAGCTGAAATATATAGCTGTTTGTATCTCAATGCAACTCTACTATAGCAATGAGTGTACACACTTTTTGACAGGTGGTGTGTAATGACACTGCATGATAATCACGCGTTAAAAATATCAACAGGCATCCTTTTCTCCCAAAATAAAAGAAAAGGTGACGAGCATGAATAACAAGAACAAACACCTCGTTGAAGAAGAAGAAGAAGAAGAAGAAGAAGAAGAAGAAGAAGAAGAAGAAGAAGAAGAAGAAGAAGAAGAAGAAGACATCAGACTGTTGATCAGGCAGATCTGCAGTCACTCCATAAAGACTCCTTTACTATAGTCACATGATTCAGCTGACGGATTCACAGACAACACACCGACAGCACCATTATCAGGTATTACTCCCTTTCCTCCTCTGCCGCTCTGAGGTGTGTTCCAGCCGGCGTACGTTTTGCTACTTCTGGAGGCCCCCGCAAGTGTAATTACACTCCGACTAATCCCCTAGTTTGCTGGAACCTCTTTCATGCAAGTGTGAAGGGTTTAGCGAGGCAAACTGTCCTGCACCCGCCCCTTCCTGATTCCCCAGCTCCCCACTGCACACTGCATGCTTTCTCCACAGCGATGGCTGTACCTGAAAACCCCATCAGGATTAAAGAACCCACTCTCTCTTTCTCTCTCTCTCTCCCTCTCTCCAGCTAATCTAATCCTCCTACCATTCCTGCCGGATGTCTCCTGATTGAGGCGAATAGATAAAAGACTCTGTGTGATTCTCCGGCTGTGAAAATCACAGCACTCGCTCTGTGTTTCGTCTCCCCTCCGTGCGACACATTCGCATTCTCTTCCTCATTCCTGGAACTGAGGCTGAACAAAGAGACATGCTTTTAATTTCAAAATGACTAGCCCCAGGCAAGCTTTTCTTGTACAGAGTGCTCCAATTTGTTTTGCGCACGGAGCATTGACATGGCGTGTTTGTGTCTGGATAGATGCAACACATGAGACGTGAGTGCGCATCCAGACAATGATAGATGGGAACATTAATACACAAACATGCAGCTGTCAAACAAAGCTACAGCCTTCCATGTAATGACTCATTTGTTAATAGGGCAGGTATTATATTAATGACTATTTAATGCCACTGCAACTAATACCTCAAATGTCAACATCAGCAGCAGCAAGGTGGAGTAAAAGCTTTACAGTCTTTATCTCAGAGTTAGGTGTCCATTCCTTATTTAGCAGGTGGGATAGTATTGCAGCAGACAGATTAGGAGAGACACAGGAAAGGGAACTCTGGTGTGATTTAACCTCAGGCTGGTGGTGGGACATGTGACTCAGGGGGGAAAACACAAGCACTTAACCGTCTCTGGGAGCAGCACAGCGTCGTCTTTGCTCCTGAAATTGCTGAATATAGATCACAAAGTGCGACTGGGCAACAGCTATAGGACGCCCCTCCGGCGTTGCACCTTGCGGTAGGTACACATGCTGTTATCATGTGAGACGTGGCTCAAACATAGTGGCTGCAGAATGTAGCGCTGCGGGGGGAGGTGGGTGGTGGTGGGGTCTGTTTGCCATTCCAGCATCCTCCACTCGTTTACATCTCGTGGCCGGCGCGGGGCTGTTATTGGTTCATCTGCATGTTCCCAGGACCCAATATCTCTCCTCAATTTGCTTCGCCGCTGTCACTCAGGAGCCCGCTGTGCCCCGTGCTTCACAGTTTTCACACTGATCTACAACCAATGCTGCAGCCCGGCAATAACACATAAGGGGCACAGAAACATCTAGCCCAGTCTGAGAGGAAAACAAGATATCAATGCCAAAGGACTGAGTGATGGCTCTATCAGACACTCTCCCTCTCCTTCCCCCTCTCTCTCTCTCTCTCCCTCTCTCTGCCTCCCTGTCTGTCTCGCACACAAACAAAGTTTTGTCCTGGAAACACAGTGGAAGGTGCGAATCCTGCGTCAGCTGTGATGCAAACCAGTAAGGGGAACTCACAGACGTTTTTTAATTTCCTCAAGTGCAGCAAACGCTCCATCTATTCACATGCAAATTTAAAAGCGATGGGTAAGTGCGGTCTCTTATGTCAGTTCAATGTATTCATAGCTTTTAGTGAAAATCTAAAAGAAATGAGGGGGAAAGAGCCCCTAGCTGACTGGGCTAATTTAGTGATGCCTTTGGGTGGTAGCTCAGGCTACTTCACACAGAGAAAGATGACTGCTGCTCCAGCACACTCGCAGTGATTTGGAGAGACTAAAGGCGGCAGCCAGGCTGATGATGTTTGCCAAATTCTACCTCCACATACACACATGCAAAATCATATCCCGGCAGAGGAACCGCTGTCCCGTTTCCATCTGAAACACCAGCCAATCCGATATATAACCAACGCACTGATCGCGGAGGATCAAGGTCAGAGGTACTGCAGGTCCTCCAACTGCCTCTACACAAACACTGGGCCCCAACAGGCATGTGTTCTCCTCCTGCTGCCTTTTGTTCCGTATACAAGCAGCCAGAGCAGTTTGTACACCGGCCCCCATGTCATCAAATTTGCAGATGACATGGAACGTCTTTCCCCGCCTCACAGCTCTGACTCAAGATCATGGCCAAGGTCTGACTTGTCGTTGCATCACTGAGTTCATCCAGTGATGCAACGACTCATGATTGGATCTAAGGTTGGGGGCTTTGGCCACAAGATCATATGACAATCTTTTTGGGTAGAATTGCAATCTGCAGTCTGATTCCACTCTGATTTGATTCTGAAAGTTTCTCTGGTACTATCTTTGAAAGTAAGCTGAGTTTGTTGTCAATAATTAACTGTTATTCTCTTTTCACTGTCAGCGCCATGAACTTTTCATGCATCTGCTGATTCCTCTCACCCAGTATCAAAAAAACAAAGTGTCCTCAGCGCACTGCGACCCCTGCTCGCCCCGTCACCTGAGGCCTCAACACAAGCCACAAATGACAAACAGTCCGGAGAGCCGGTGCAAACAAAGATGACACATCCCACATCCTGTACACTCACACACACACACACACACACACACACACACATACACACACTCTGAATGGCTCCCATATGTTAAGCAGTTCCACTTCCTGGGATGCAGAATTGATTGCACGAGGATCCTCTTTGTTCAAGCAGCTGTTGCCTTCTGAACCTGAACCTCTTGCTTCTGCTGCACTTTACAGGAAGTAATTATAATACCTCTTTAACACACACGCACACACACTTTGTATGCCATGGGCTATTGAACACAAGTTCAAATCTGATGGCCTTTTGACAATTTGCACAAAACAATTAGTCCGGGGGTTAATATGGGTCAATGTTTGCGAAACAACTGCAGCTTCATGTCGCTCGTCTGTAAAAGGGTTGTCAGGTCTCAATATCACTATAATTGGTTGCTGCAGTTTTGGGGAGATTTTAGGATTTGTTGCTTTTATTTTGTCAGCAACTTTTTTAATCATGTTCAGAATTGACATTATGGCACAGAGGATTATACATCAATGCCTGTATCTGCTTATATCTGTACTGCACTACAGCAGCTCCTAGACACTGTACCTGCCGTTAGAATAGTGTTGCATTGTTCCTCCCTGCAGACTCCGACCTGCACTAAACCCCCGATGTGGATAAACAGGTCTGATCATTTATCGGCACATAGAAAAGAAACACAAGGTATAATGGATAGAAATGACCTTGCGAGCTCAGTCGCCACAATACCAGCACTCTCTACACTTTGCTGGTTTTTAATACAAGTTTACTCATTTGTGCCCCTTTGTGTCTGCCGTTTCCGGGTACTCTTCATGAATGGCATTCACCGAACCAGACTGAATTTAAATACCCGCTGTCACAATGACACAAGAGCGATTCTCTGATTTCAAACCTCCAACAGGTGTGAGGCACCGCAAACTGATCTCCCTCACTAATGCTGCATGCAAATCACCGGCACGGCCGGGAAAAAGGGAGGCAGTGTTTTGTGTGTCTGTTTGTGTGAAAGAAAAAGGAGTGAAAACAGAGAGTGGAAAGGAATATATGGGTTTAATAAAATGCAACATCGCCTTAATGTGTTGCCCAATAATCAGTGGCTTGAAGCCTCGAAGATTTTTACAGCACATCTCATTTTCAGAATTATTCTCATATAACAAGAAACTGTCCATCCTTTAATATTCAGAGGCGCTGCAGTTTTTAAATGTTACCGACTAAAAGACATCTTGGATCTTCACTTTCATTTTATTGAGATGATAAATAACTGAAGAAAGAAAACAAAAGAAAAAACTGGACAGAAGCACGTGAAACATTGTCAGCTGCTTTAACTCACGGGACAACATTCGCTATTATTAAAAAGGAAGCAGCTGCTTTGCCATTAATTAACAAACAAATATACTAATTAATTCTTCATTTGTTAATTAAAAGTCAGTGACATTATTATTTGTTAATTGCTTCACCACTCTGACATTTCAGTAACAGGTTTGAGGAACAATGTGCACGGTTAGTTGGGGTATATTTTATGGTTTTTATTTGCTGCTCCGTGTCGTTGCCTCCGTGTAAACAGGGACTTTGAGGCTAATGTGCCTGTGTAAATATATGAATAAATACAGCTTGGCAATGGTCAACACCGTATTAATGATATATGCCTGGTGTGACGTGTCTTCATAGGCAGCGTTGACGCAGATCCGCGCAGCAGATGGATGGTCGAGATTGAGGATGAGAGGTGAAGCTAGCAGGAGGAGGTGGGGGTGGAGGGAGACTGGTGAAGCAGATGATAGGTGGGTGTTGAAGATAGTGAGAGGCACTGGGGGAGCATCTGTTCAGATCATCCAAGTGCACGGCAGGAAGACACAAAAAAAAAAATGTTCAGCATTTTCAGGAAATGCTTATAAACATGTGACTCTAAAAAGAAAAGAACTTCTTTTTTGGCTCCTCAGTCGACTTTGGCCCACTGGAGGACCGCAGTCTTTGCGATGCACAGCCCACACACACACACACACACACAAACACACTTCCTCTCTGTCTGCAGAGATTTGTGAATGACAGGTACGCCACAGGGGAAAGATAGATAGGCAAGGGTGGGATTTCTTGATCTTTCAACAGAACAGCAAATGGGGCGAGAAAAGCGGCAACACGTGAAAGCCTGATTGTGTTCTGTGTTTTGCAGACACTACCCATGATTGAACCACATCAAAACATAGCAACCTACAGCTTGAGGTGTTCCTCTGACATGCTGGCAGGTAATGAACTGCTCAGGAACTATGTCTTATGTTCACCAGGTGGAAGCACACAGATGCTGCTCACAAAATGTGACTTCACTGTCGAGGTGAAGCGCAATAGGTTGCTGCGATATTCCAAACTCTTGCAAAGCTGAAGCAGGACTGAATTCAAGGAGGAAACCAGGAAATAGCCAGATTTGATACCATTATTTAAAATCACATCTCTGTTTCCCTTCTGGTTCCTCTCCTCCCTGTCCCCAGGCAAGTCTCAGAGAGACTTCAATTAGACTGCAGAGATGCCTGGAACTCTAAATCTACTCTCTAACTCGTAATTTCTTTGCAACGGGAGTCACACAAGCAATACGTTTCAGCTCTGCCTCTCCGACTCTTAAAAACAGCACGGCCTCAACAGAAAGAGATGCCAGAGCGCTTTGTTCAAATATTGATGCAAACCTCTCATCTGTCATCTCAGGACACAACAGGCATGCACGTACACACACACACATGCAAAAACACACACATGCAAAGACACACACAAACACACACACACACACGACCAAAGCACTGCCAGGCAAAGACAGTTTTTCTTACACACGTCAGATGTTGTCCAATCAAAACAAGACCAGACAAATGTTGACTCTTTGCTCTGATGGACTATTTCACACTTAGATAACCACATTTTCTTTAGACTCCATTTCCTGTGTTGATTCAATGAATTTTTGCTCAAACAAAGCAGGAAAAAGGTAAAAAAAAAAAAAGTGTCTGCTTCGTTTCACTTTATCAGCAATGTCCCGCTTCAAACTCAAAGTTATACACACACACACACACACACAAACACACTCACACGCTCAGCATGAGCAAACTCTTATCTGTTGGACAGCAGCCCCACTGAAGCAGTGGGGGGTTGGGAGCCTTGTTTAAGGACACCTGGATGGTGGAGGGAGGGAGGGAGGGAGGGAGGGAAGCACCAGTCATAACACTTCCCCATCAAGATTTATCCTGCGTATCTGTGAGCAGGAGTACAGTAAGTGTGTGTGGGTGTATGGCATCCGACTCCTGCTGCCTTAACTTTAGTGGAATGGAAATGACACCAGACTATCAAAGGGACAAAGCGCGTGTTCATTTTATGTGTATTAATAGTAATGGTACAACATTTTGTACAACATGGCTGCTTGCAAGGGGAGAGGATCTGAGTTGTTCAGAGTGTCGATAAGCTCGTCTGAGTTGCCTTAAACTTTTTAGACTTTTTGGTCCTGGGTTTTGTCTCTCAGGCGACATCAAGAGATGTCTTCCTGGCAGAGGTTGCTGGGGCTATGTGCAGAGGATGCTAAGAGGAACACGACCGTACTTCCAACTCATGTAAAAAAAATTTCAGATTAAAAAAAATGTTTTTATTCAGATATTCTCCTAAAAAATGCAATGGAAAATAAAGGGGAGTGGTGCTGTTAAGATATATAATGTTTAATCATACTAAAAGGTCCCATATTGTATAAAGGTCTCTGTCCATATGTTGTGTGATTATAGATCAGGTCTAGGTTCTATATTAATACTGTGAAAGTATCAAAGGGCTCAGTCCACAAACTGAGCCAGAAACTGAACCTTACAACGAGCCGTCAGTACTTCCTGAACTTTGTGATGTCACAACTATACAGTCACTGCCCTCAGCCGTGCCCCAAGCCCCGCCCACCTGGTTGGTTTCTCTGAGTGTTTTACCTGAAATCTAATGTATTTTTATTAGATCACTCAGAAAACAGTCAGCCAATCAGAAGAGAGGCTCAGAGCCTCCTCTCTTGTGATTGGCTCACAGGCCTGTTGTTGCTTGAGCTCCAGAGAGAAGCCTGAGAGAGGAGGAGATGTAAAACTAAACTGCGATGGAGATACATGCGATTTTCTTATGGATATCAAAACGTAAAATAAAAGTGTCAAACGTGGGACCTTTAAACTTCACTCAGGTTTTAATATTTGTGATGGGAAGCATTTCGTGGCAGTTTCAGGAACTTTGGTAATTTTGTGTAGAAACTCTGGTGCAGATTTACTGTTTTGTTTTCATCTTAATTCCTTCAGATGTACAGTGTTTTTCTAAACACACCACAGGAGGAATACATTTTTTTTTTGTGTGTGTGTGCGTGAAAACAAACCATCAATTTTCTTTTTTTAGGAAGAAAACCGTGTTTGAGCATGTGCACAAACCAGTGCGTGTGTGTTTGTGTACAGTGTGTGTACACGAGTGTGTGTGTGTGTGTGAATGCGTGCCACCTACAAACACCCAGGTGGTGTATGTGTCTTCATCGGTGTTGTGACAGCTCGCCAGCCTGGTTTTGGCAGGCAGGAGACACTGCTTCCCTCAGCTCTCCCAATAATCAAAGAGTAAACATGCTGAAGCAAAAGTGGGTTACCTGGATGTCAAACCGACAAAAAAAAAAAAACATCTCCCATCTCTATCCCGTCAACCACTTCTCCATAAGATTTTGCTCATATACATTAATATTAGGAGGGAAACAAACTCATCTAAATAAATGCAGCAGACGTTTGAATACGCCTTTCATTTTCAGCGTGTCAAAGAAATTCACTGGAAGACTTTTTCCTGCTCCAAAGAAATGAGGAGTGTAAACTAAAAATATGACAAATAAGCTTTAGCCTCGTGTATATCAGCACAGAGAGCAGGGATTATCCCGCGAAATCCACTCAAACTTGTGACTCCACTTTTCAGTGACTGGGCATCGATGATGGACAGTACCAATTTAAATAGAAATACAAACAGTGGCGCGTGTTACGTGACAGTTTGTGACAATATTTTCCTTGAACTTTGCTGGCAAACAGTAAAAGAGACATCCCTGTTCTGTGTGACTTATACGTCACCTGATCTCCTATTAAATTTATAATCCTTGATACTTTCATGAAATCAAACCCCACTTTTGATACAGTTTATGTTCAGCAACAGACTATTATAACAATCTATTTACTTTCTTGCAGTTAGCTCTCCAGGTTTTTCTCGGAGGGATTAACCCTCCAGCAACAGAAGAACTTTATTAGACCGAAGCATTTCGGCTTGTGGTGGTCATCACGAAACACACCACAAATCACATTTAAATAAGATGAGACAGAAAACAATATAAAACAGCCAATCACATGTGGACATGTGCATATCTGCCTTTGGGGCTTCTGGGACCCCAAAGGAAACACTTAAATTAAGATTATTAATTGAAAACAATTGTAAAAAGTGCCATATATGTGTAAGGCAACAAGAAGCAACATAAGTCACACAAAAGTCATCTTAAAAATCCATAAATATACATGAATTGTGAGGAGAGATTCACAGGAAGTTCAGCCTGTGTGCTCGTTTACTGTTTGTAATTTTAACTCATTGACATCAGCCTCACTGTTCACTGTTCGTCGTAGCAGAGCTAATGCTAACGCAAACTCAGCATTTCCTGCTGCTTCTCGTTCACATCAGAAACATTCAACTGACAAAACATTGTAACGGCAGAAAACGCAATGTCTGTGTCACAGAGGTTAGTGCCGACGGCGAATGTTCATCAAAAATGCATCTACAAATCGAGATGTTTTTTTTTTTTTTTTTGACAGAGGATCGGTTTTAAATATTGCAGAGAGAAACAAAGCAAGGCAGACAGCACACCACCAACTTCTCAGTGAGGTAATCAGCTCTTTTACTGAACTCTGCTGTTCTGAGTGACTGCTCATGATGGTAAAAAGCCAATTATTTCTTTATTCAAACAACCCCAGCTTCTTCAGCTGCCCCCAAAATTCACAACTAAACCTTACTTCCTGTTACAACCAGTAACGGTGCGTCTCCCTCAGCCAGTCAGGACTGAAAACTTTGAGGATTATAACTTTAAAACTCCATTTTGTGTGTGGGGTGCAAAAATAATTTAGGGTGTAGTTACTTTTTAATTTGTCGAACACTCAGGACTCCTCTTCTACAAGGTTAACTTCTTTGTCTCGGATATTTATTCATTCTTCATTCGCTCCTCAAAAGGAGAAGTCTGAAAACTCTCAATGTGACCAAATAAAACTGATGGCCAAACTATTACCAACAACCCATCTAACATGTTGTTCTACAGACCGACACTTGAATCAGTTTAATGATCTGCACCTCTGAGGAGTCGGGGGTAGTATCTGGTAGCTTCAAGACTCCTGGATCACTTACACCGATCCAGTCATCTTTGAGTAATGACGGATGCAGGTATGGAGCCCCTTTATTGACATGTTATACGCAGCACCATTATTACCTCATCTAGCAGCGTTCATTCTCTGCTTCGGCTCCGGTGTCCTGTGGAAAGCGAAGCCTCTGCTGACTGACAGTGATAGCAGACAAAAGAAGATAATTGCTTACTTACTCTTACCCATATAGCCTCTGATCCATTTTGTCTTTTCTGACAGAGAAGAGACAGCGACATAATTAAAGGCATTGTGTGGTGTATACAATCTTGGCTGCAATCACACTGGCAACCTGACAGCTCACTCTAATGTGAGTGTACTTTGTAAAGGGGGAGGGGGGCTCGATAAATAAGTAAAAACCTTAGGAGGCGGAAAAAAAACCCTCTCTCGCTCTTTTTCTCACATTTTTTCACCTCCACGCCTTCTGCAGAACTTTAACACGGACCACAAATGAAAGTGGGATTTTATTATTGAATGAATTTATGAATAAATTACTGCTGTGCGGCCATATGTGAGAAAAGGTTTAGAGCCCCCAACTTTATTTTAAAATAGTGCTGTTTTGTCATTTTATTAAATGTTTGGCAGGGGAAAATGAGATTCAATAAAAAAGTTAATATCCTGCAAATGACTGGGCGCACGGCTTCTGTATTAATATCATTAATCATCTGTCATTATGTACAAGGTTGATTATGGAGGCTGATATTCTTGAAGCTTTTTTTTTTCCTCCTCTGCATGTCACTGATTTCGTATTGTTTCGTTTATTATTTGTTTTTAATAGAAGATGTTCATATTTCATGGTGGGCAAAGCGGCACGACAAAGTGGCATATTTTCTACAAGATTTCTACCTCAAGTGTGATTGCTTTACCAACAGTATAAAAGCCTGTTGGCTCACAGTGGTGGTTTTGGGAAAAAGGTGGCAGTAAAAAAAAGAAAAAAGAGAAATAAAAACAAGTGAGCGAGTTGTCTGTTTACCAGCAATATAAGCGACTGATATGTTACTTCACATGAGTAAAGTGTCGCTTCCCCCACTGAGACTTAGTGGCCTCCTGAAATCACATTCATCAGAGTTGATCAAAATCACATTTACCTCAGTGCACTCAGTCAACAGCTCAACACCATGTTGTAAATAAAAGAAAATCTCCCTCATGTGTAGTATTTTATTTCTAAATGGGCTCAATAAAAATAGATTTCTCTGTGTTTAAGAGCTGGTAATTAAATGTGGATGAAGGCAGTGTTATGCTATATGTTCCTAATGCAGCAGGACTGCATGAAAAATTTAGCATCATTAACCCGTAGTAGCACGCTGTGCATTATTTAGGTTTCATAACCAATCCAGGATGTAAAGAAGCTTCGGAGGGGTACGTTTTCCAAAGCACTACATTTATGCTTATCATGTTAAAAGGGCCACTTCACCAATTTCACACATTACACAATGTTTGGCATGCTAACAAGCTAATATGCTAAACTGAGAGGAATAACATGGTGAACATTATACCAGCTAGAAAACAGAATTGGCAGTGTGAATTGCTGTGCTTTAATGTAGCCTCACATAGATGGAATTAGTAAATAAGTGGAGCATTGCTTTAAAAATATTACCATAATATGCCTGAAATATCTTTTATAAGAAGAACTAAGGACTAAAAGTAGATCTAAAGTTAGAGTTCATATCTTCTTTTGCTTATATTATATTATTGATATACGTCATGTCTTTATCACATTGTATTTTCTAATATGAATGAGTAACATACTTACATGTTATGGTATAAATAATATTATTTGATTAATATTTTAGTGTATTCTCCTCTTTTGTATTTTATTTTGACAGCTCAGCCAGTACATCCTGTCTGCTGGATATTCTGCTACCGATGAGTGAGCACATTGTGCCCGTCTGCCGCCATCAAACTAGAAGGCGTGAAGTCAAAACAAAGCTCAGAGTGAACTGTGCAGTGTAAGGATATATCACTGTTCCACCTGTGACACTGTGACTGAAGCACATTATATGACAGTCTCACCTCCAGCTTTACTGTGGAGATTAAGAGTTTTCAAGATCAGTTTTAAGGCTTCGCGAAAAGCCGCCAACGTTTTCAAAGGCGTCTCTGTGATTTGAAGGCGCTCCTTCTGCTGTATGGGAAGATGTTAACTTCTGCCAGTATCAGTCTGACTCATTCACCGACACGAGTCTCACTTTTCTTTTCCCTCTGGAGAATTAAGAAGACGCAGCAGAAAAGATGGTCCACACATGATCCTCCAGTCTCCAGAAATGGCTGTCTCATGACACTACTCCTGAGTATATGGCAAGATTTCAGAATAAGAGATACAGGAATCTACTGTGACACTATGGTTAGGGCAAAAAGAAAGTGGAGGTTGGCCAAAAGTCCCAGGAAAACAGCCACTGGTCTTCCAACATTTAAAATTCATGACAATCAAACACCTGTGCAGTGCTTTTCCATGTCTCCCAGCACCCGTGCGTGTATCCAAAGGGAAAGATCTCTAATGGCCCCTGAAAAATGCAACAAAGTTAGTAACTTCATACTGCGCCTCGTCGCGCACCGAGCACTCTTCTCTCACCTCATCTCTCATTTACTTCGGCGAGCAGAGGGCCAGTGGTTCACAGCACGGCACTGCAGAGCCCGGTCTTCCCCTGCAGTTCATCGTCCCAGCGGAGGTCTTCAAAACGTGACTTTTAACTAGGGCCGCAGCGAATTACGTCGATTTACGTAACGTGCGTCGACGTGTCGCAAAGGAGGAAGTAAGAGGGGCTTGCGCCTCGTCAGAGCATGGACTCCACCGAAGAGCAAGTGTGTCTAAAGCGGGGACCGAACAACACGGTGCTGTGCAAGCTCTGTAAAGTAGAAATGGCTCATCGCAGCAGTACTACCGCCGCACTCGAGCAGTTGGAGCAGAGCTTTATTTTGGACTGTAAAAACATAGATTACCAGTTAAGACTGGGTTGTGTTTTTATTGGGGAATAAAGCCATGAATGCAGTGCACACTTTGTCTGTCATAGTTGTTTGTTTTAACCCTCTTAAGCCAGTGGGAGCGTATACGCTTCCAAATTTCTCGTTGTCTGTAGAGCGTCATTGCTCTGCGACCATTTGCGCTAGAGACGTGCCGTTTTTTTTCTCCTTAAACTAGACGATCGGCGCTTTCAATCATGCCCTTGATCGTCCGTGTGTCATCGCTGACTTATAGCGACACTAACATTGAAAGTTACTAAATATTTGGAGCAGTTTCACCGTTTTTCTGGCACATTGCTGCTTTCTGTCCATGTGATTATTGGTCATTCTTATCTGCTTTCTTTGCCAGTGACGTTTAACGTCACACGACTGAATCAGACATTCCTATTGGCTCCAGTTGGTGAGGTCACAGCCAATCAGAGTGTCTGATTCAGAGGCCTGGCCTGCCTTGGCTTTATACCCAGACTGAATGGGAGCAGTGAGGTGGAAGTTGTTTAGAGTTTATGAAAGTGACAGAGTAAAGACAGAAGGATGAGACAGTCACATATTTAGTGCAGCGGAGGATTTGGAGATGATTTTTTACAAGGACCAGACAAAAAAACGCCCATAAATACAGCTGCAGAGAATGAGCACATCTCATGAACAGATGTACTGTTGCACTGTAATGAAGTCTTTATTGAGTGACATTTATTATGAGCTGAGGTTTTGCTGATTCTAAATATGCCTGACACTTGGCGAAACTTTATTAGGAAAAACACAAAGGTATTAAAGAACGAAAATATTGAAATATAAATGACAAGTTTTTAAAATTTGTTGTTATATTAATCGAGTAATAAAAAAGTAATAGTTAGATTAAATTAAAAAATACAAACAGATAATCGTTAGGTGTAGCCCTTTTTTTTAACTTCCCAGGCGAATTTATGATCCAGCACTAAAAAGCTCTGAAGTGAATGGCATCTGATCAAGATAACATGAATAATAAACAGGGGAATGAAGCTGAGGTAAAGGTTGTATTTGTATAGTCTGCCGCTGGGCATGTCATCCCCTGATTTTTTAATAGGACAAGAAATATTTAGCTGCAAAAAAAAAAAGAAAACGAAAAACAAACATCTAACAAGCTCATGCAGTGACAGAAGGATATATATGATTTCTGCCAAGCTGAGCGGATGAAAGCAACGCTCGCCTGTGCAATACATTACTAATGAACAATTTCCCATTTTACTCCTTAATAAGTGAAGAGTTCCAGTGTACTGTGCCAAGGATTCCTGATGAATCTTTAAAGAAACAGGGAAAAGTAGCAAAACAACAAGAATTGAGATCTTTTAAGGCTGAATACCCTCATTTGTCAAGCTTAGATGGACATGGCAAAAGTGTGTCAACACCGTCTCTTTGCTGTTGTCATACAAATGATGCTTCACTTCAGATTACCAAGCAAATGAGCAAGTGAGTGAGCGAGCGAGCGAGCGAGCGGGGTGTGCTCAGCACCTCGTGGCACATCCTCTTGCACAGTGTCCCAGATCCCCCCCCCCGCCCTTATGTAACCTGATTATTTGTGCACACCATACAAATACTCATGACAAACAAAAAAATAAGGAGGCAAATTCATTGCTCAGTGTCTCGGAGTATTGTGGGCTACTCAGCTGAGCGGAGGCTGTGCATTGTAAAGGTTTGCCACCTCAGCACAACGAGGTGTGGAAAATTCAAGAAAGAGAGTGCTCAGTAAAACTAGCTGAAAAACACGACAGCGTGGCAGCCATAAGGAGGGGGTTGTGCCGTCATATGTCCGTACGGATATCATGAGGATTACGTGTACGGCACAGCCTCGCTCAGGAGGCCGTCTCTCTCCTCATTAGGAATCCTGCTGGACTTTAATTAACAGGTTAAGACCACTATGAACCTGCTGCTAGTGCCCAACATCAGAGGCGGTAACACCGACATCGACAGCCTGCAGCTTCAGCCCTTCAGTCAAAACCACCACCTTTCACTCTCGCTGTCACACACACACACACGCACACACACACACACACACACACACACACACACACACACACACACACATACACACATACACACACACACACACGCACACACACACACACACACACAAACATCCTCAGTTGAGCATCTGATCTGTTGAGTTTGAGTACAAATTCTGCTCAGTGGAAAACAGAAGAAGACCAGGGTTGAATTGTACTGGACAACTCCCACATTTGTGTGTATGTGTGTGTGTATGTGTGTGTGTGTGTGTGTGTGTGTGTGTGTGTGTGTGTGTGTACAGCTGATGGTAAGCCTGCTCATCCTGGCTCATCACACGCCTGATTCAGAATCCTGAATCACGACTAATTTGTAAAGGAGGCAGTTAAACAAGCTTTCGGCCATGCAGGTGGCATCACTGTTTAGTGTTTCGACGCCGTGCGACTATTGAGTTGTCAGGAACGGAACTATTTTATCTGCTAATGGATTTGATGAGAAATGGTGTGAGGGTCGTGAAGTGATCGTGATTAAATATGGCAGTGCACTATCTAGAGGAAAATGGGAGCCTGTTATGATCAACACACAGCACAGCGCTGAAATTAATACTGCGTTGATTGTCCTGGACGATCTATGGAATGAGAACCCGGAGTGTAACAGCGAGGTCGCAGGAGGTCAAGGTGAGGCCGCCACTTAATCTTAAGAAACATGAGAGAGAGGCACGCGGCGTGTCGACCCGCGTGGCTCCTGCTTATGCAGCTTGTCAACTGTGTGCACGTTTGCCTGCGTGCACGTGCATCAGTGCATAATGTGCAGGAGAAACAGGAGCGGCGGTGAAGAGCGGAGACCTGGTTTATTGAGTGGATCAGAGTGAGGCGGAGCGCGTCTGTGTGTGTTCATGTATGTGCGCGATCTCAAAGACTGTAAGTCAGCAAAAGTGCGCACACTTGTCTGAACACGTTACTCCATTAATGAATGCATTCAGCAAATACCCGGGATTATGACTAATCCCGAACATCGACTGATCCCACAATGCAATGTGAGCGGGCTAAATGTCAAAATGTGATAATTTAAATTAAATCTGATTCATGGACAAATTCTCTTTTAATTAAAGATTATTTGGTGACATTTGTGCGCCCGTACGGGGGCAGGAGAGATGAGAGAGGGAGCGACAAGTAACACAGAGAAATCGGGATGGACCCCGGGATCAATATCAATTTCCCTCTGCTCTACATAAACATCGGACCACAGCTTAATCCTTAATGCTTTATTAGGATCTATCAAATCTATTCAAACACACATTCTTCATACAGTTAACCGCCGCGGTTTCGTATGACAGCGATTAGAATATTCATTAGATAAAAATCTCTTTAGCTCAATCGATGCTCTCTGAGCCAAAAGGATCTCTCTAGATATCTGAGTCAGAATTCATTGGATACAAAGGATCCAATTGCATGAGCTTTGTGACTTCTCCAACCCGGGCATAAATCGATAGACCGGCCCCTCTGGTGGATTTAGCTGCTTGTTAGCAGACCTGAAACAGCTGTCTCGCCCTGTGTCTTGTGATGTTCTACCCCGTTCTATTTAGTCCGGCAGTGTTTCAGCCCACTTTTAGGTTCATTGCGGGGGATTATCAGTGTAGTGTGCTCAGGTGAGTGAACACAGCCCCACATCCACTTAGGCTTTTCAATCTCACTGTGACACGGTCAAATCAGGAGAGTGCACAAGATTAAATCGATGCCTGGCCAGTTGACTGCTTGACGCAGCATTCTCTTCCAGACCATTTCCTTAGCCGTGCCATCTATCACTCACGGCTCTCCTCTTTTGTTTCCATCCTCGTCTTCTCCTTGATGCGATCGCGCCATCCCTGCGGTCTCAGGAGATGCGAGACACTCACTTGAGGGGGGAGTTCATAATATCTGTATACGGAGCGTTTCTCTCTGCTGACAGTGGTGGAGGGATGACATACAGAGGTGACATAGCAACACAATCTGTGCTGCGGGGGGGGGAGAAAAAAAAAAAATCTAATTTACAGTTTGCCCCAGAGGTCAGCCCAACGGACAAGGTCCAAACATCTATCAGATAAATCGGCTTTAGGGTGCCTGCAATCCACTTACCAACTCCACTTTCTGCCTCCTGCCCTGCCAGTTAAGTGACTAAATTGTGCTACAGCTGAAAAAAGACAGGACTCAGGGTAGACGTGTTGAAGTTCAAGTTCTCTTGAAGCTCAAGCCTTTGAAATATTAAAAATTGGCGGCGTGGAGTATGAATAGATACCTCCATGTCGCAAGCCTGGGGGTGGTAGTGGGTGGGGGCATGCGTAGGGAGGTCTAGATGATTGATTGGTGTCATAGCCGACCTATATGTGCACTTGCACACTCGCTCTCTCTTCTTCTGTCTGCTGTTTTAAGTCTACAAGTGTCAGCAACTTGCAACCCCCCCCCCCCCAACAAGCACACTCATCTCACTGATGTTCTTGTAAATACACCCAAAAGAGACAGAGCTCTCCTCCTGTGAAAAGATATGACGTTACATGCCCGGGAACCGACGCAGCCCCCGTTGTTGTAGCAGACTAATGGTTGAAGCTGAGGTAAAAAAAAAAAAGTTGTTGAGGAAATTGCAGTTGTTTTGCTGTTGGCCATTTTCCTTCTAATGGGGATCTACTGAACAGCTGCTTTATGGTATGCTCTTGAAATCCTCATATCAACTAATGCAGGATGCTGACTTTTTCAAAACAAAAAAATGTCTTCTGGTGTCAAAGACAAGAATGTCTTTGGGTCTTTTGAATCCATGATAGGTGAAGTTTCCTACTGTGAGCCGTATAGACACTGTGGATATATTTTATTTATGTAGAAGACAGTGTTTTTTTCATGAATCTATAGCTTGGACAACAAAGCAGGAGCAGC
Source organism: Seriola lalandi dorsalis (assembly GCF_002814215.2). Classification (NCBI taxonomy): domain Eukaryota; kingdom Metazoa; phylum Chordata; class Actinopteri; order Carangiformes; family Carangidae; genus Seriola; species Seriola lalandi. The sequence goes on from NW_019525248.1 coordinate 86,510, forward strand.
TTCTTCAAACTGCGGTGATTGTCAACACCGACAGAAGAGTAGTCTGTGGAGCCATCACCTCCAACCACCGGACATTACCCACGCTTCCAATTACAACCACATCCATCTATTTTCCATCCACATTCAAGCTCTGGGGATATTTTTTTTATGAAGAGCTGAGATGTGTGTGTGTGTGTGTGTGTGTGTGTGTGTGTAACCGTAATAAGGAGTATTCCATCCAGACATATCGTCAGAAATAAACACCAAACTTCCAAGACTTTCTTTCTTTTGTTTTTTTACAGGTCTCATTAACATATAACAACATCTGGTAATGACACCAACACACACACACACACACACACACACACACAAGCCTGTCATTAATGGGGCCCCCTTCACTGAAGCAAACCAAGCGAGAATGTGTCACACGTTCCCACTCTCTCCTCAAACACAGCAATTAGGAGCATTGAGCTGAGTGTAACTTCAGCTGCCTCATTGACCTTTCTGTGGCTCCGCCGGTCCACCTGCTCATACAGCCCCGCCATATCTTCATTAGCACAACCTGATCACCGACGGTATGTGCGTCTGAGCGAGGGTTGCTCTGTACTGTATACACAGCCGATGCGTCTGTCAGTGACAGTTATGGCGCCAAAGAAATAATCACCGCCTTCAGCAAGGTGTTTTTCTGCACGGTATGTGTTGCCTGGAGACGTACAGCTTCAGGCTTTGTGCACATATAGTTCAAATCCTGCTTTATTTCTTGCTTACCAACAAAGTCTTAACTACTGTGCATCTGTCGAGCTCCAGAGTTTCGCTGTTTCAAACCTGCACTTCGGTTCATTTGTTCCCGACCAAGGAAAACACGACCCACAGCTGACTTTTACTTCTGGTCTAGTTTCTGTTCACACTGACTTTTAAAAAAAAACAAACCAGGACGAGTAAACATGAAGTCAAATGGACTGACAGGTTACCCTGCATCATCACTTCTGCACGCACCCAAAGAAACAAGCGATGATAAATATTAATAATCAGACAAAACACAAGCAAAGCATCTTCATCAGTTTGACAACACACTTGCTGCTAATACTCACAACACAAGCGAAGACAGCGACGCGCTGCGAGTCCGTAGCACAGACAACAACGCAAGTGTTTCCAGGGGACACAAATAAAGTGATGAACCCTTTGAATGTATTATAACAACTGAGTTCATCACTTTATTTGTGTACCCTAGAAAACGAAAACAAGAATTTATAACATGTTAATCTCATCGTGTTAATGAATGAATCGTTGTCATTGTAGCCACCACTCTGCACGTTCGAGGTAGAATTATAAACGGCTCATTTTTGGCAAACAACACAATGTTGATTTTTACTGCCACTTGTTTGAATAAAGATTGCCCAAATAAGCGACTGTTCCTGTCACTGAGTGAATGAACTGGGAGCAGATGGCAGCCCTGTGGAATTTGTGCCCACCCCCAGAAAACAAACCATAAGAATAATAAAAGATGTTCATAAAATATAAATCTGTGCTGGAAAAAAACAAAACAAAAACAAAGACACACTACGCTCCCTTCAGCAGGGAGAGAAAAAACAAAACAAAACATAATCCTCCCCCAATCCCTCTAATCATTTTCATACAGTCCCTTACCGTTGCCTGAGAAAACAGCCATCACAGAAACACTGAAAAACTGCTCCGGACACAAATTTGTCCGGTGGTTATTTTGTTCCCGCTCACTCCTGTTTCAACAAAATGATATGCAGAGGAACCACTGTCACTACAATATACCCTGCAAACTCAAGAGTAGAAATGCTGGCAAAATAAACACAAGGGGTAGATGTAAATGCATTAGTGTGTCTGAGCGTCGCTGTGTGCGTCTCACACCTCTATTTGTGGGCTGCTGACTCTACGCTGTGACAGTCGGCAGAATAAGAGAGTGTTTTATGGCATCTCATTGAGACACCCTTGACAGTGACACCTCCTCTATACTATTCCTGTCGCCGGCTCCTTAGCCCCCCCCACCCCCTTCCTTTCACTGCTTTTCAGCTCTATTTCTTTTCTCGCCCTCTCCTGCTGTCTCTAAATCATCCTCCCTTTTTTTTTCTGTTTCTCATCTTTTCCTATCCATCTTTCTCAATCATCTTCTTCCATATTGCTCTCTATCCCCACAAATCTTTCACTCTACCCATCGGAGCACTTCCTCTGTCCTCTGTCTCCCTCACTTCATATCCCTCTCCCTCTCTACCACCCCCCGACTCTCTCTCTCTCTCTCTCTCTCTCTCGCTCCCCATCGGAGCACTTGGTACAGTAATGGTGCACTCTGCCACAACGTTCATTTCAGCGCCGTGCCCCGAGTGGCTCTGTTTATATCTGAATATCAGAAATACATTTTTGGAAAAGCTGTAGAAAAAAAAAATTAAATAAAATACTTGCAACCTTTTCAGATGAGTAAGGCCCAACTCCTCCTGTCTGTCTGTCTGTCTGTCTGTCTGTCTGTCTGTCTATCTGTCTGTGCTTTGCATTTAAACAAACAGCATGTACATTTACCAAACCCTCAGTGCTGTGAATATCAACGCTTGAGGGGGGAAAAAAAAAAACACAAAAGCTCTTTGTTAATTTGCTGCAAACACAAGTCAACAAACCCCATATTCCTCTAATCAGATGTTTTGAAATGAACACGCAGGAACAAATTTGCTTTTAAGGTGATGAAATAAATGAAGTAATGAACAGAGGGAAGATTTCTGAGCAGAGTAACAAGGCATCAATTTTCTCATATTTCTTTCTCTTTCCACAGCCGGGTTCTTTCCTCTCCTCCTGGTTGTATTCCTTACACACACACACACACACACACACACACACACACACACAGCAACGGCTTTGGAGTCTGTCCACTTATTGATCAGCATGGCGACTAGAGGGGGCGGCTGCCTGTATTACCCGTCTGACTATAGTGTAATTAAAGCTGAGGCAAAGGATGTAGAGGATTGACAACGCTGGCTATACCTCGCTTAGAGGAAGTTATAATGAGGAAATGCTCCAGCTCGGCGTGATCAAACTGGCGCTTGGTAGAAAATGTGAACACTTCATGTTTTAATGCCAAGTTTAGCATCAAGTGGTGGATACACTTTTTTTGTTTTTTTACTGTGCAGTAAAAGTGAGATTTAAATAATAAGACAATGATGCCGCCCTAGCGTCTCTTTTGCTTTCCAGAACTTGTGTTAAAGTTTATAAGACCATCTGTTTCAGGAAAGCCAGAGAGAATTCTGTGTTTATATGTCTGTTTGTGTGTGTGTGTGTGTGTTTGTGTTTTATGACTAACTCCAATTCTCTTTCCTCCTCAAAAAAGCCCCGTGAAGAAGAGTCAAAGTGTGGTATGATGCAGAATGAAATCCCGCTTAGGGATCATGACTATCAAGGAGCAGCGCATGCAGGATTTAGACATATTTTACTGGCTTATGAAAAAAAAAAAAAAAAAATGCTGACATCACGGTAAGAGGAATGCAGCTGCTACCACGGGTGCGGGTGAATGTTGGGAGTAATGGCGATGGGAAAATGAGAGGACCGGGGGCGACCCTCCTTCTGTTACACTACATTACCCCTGACTGCATCTGAGGGTGATTCACTCAGAAACTGATACAGAACGCACTGTGGTGGGCAGATGTCATACACTGTTAGAAGTACAGCAGAGCAAACGCACAACAAACACACACAAACACACTCACTGCACAGCACAGCACATGCATACACGGGTGCACGCGCGCACAGACGAGCTGCACACTAGCATACGTCGGCTTTTTTCATGGGCCATTTCGTTTCACTTGATCTTGTGACATGGTGATGATCTCCATTTTGTCATTTTAAATTGTAATTGCCCCGAGTAGCCGGGAACACTGTCGGAGAGAGAAGGGGGGAGTGGGGGGGGGACGGACCAGTGTGAGGAGAGAGAGTGATAGAAAAGTCAAAGAGTCAGAGTAGAAAGAAAAAAGAAGAAAAAAAAGTGGGAGAAAGGGACAAATGAACAGGAAAAGATTAGAGCGGCTCAGAGATAGAGGGGAGAGAGAAATGCTTCGCTCTTTGTTTCTTTTCATTTCCAACACAGGGGGGAAAAAATAGTAATGTTCCACTTTTATCCTGTCCCTCCTTCTTGAGAGGTGGAAGATATGTCTGATTTTCATTTTCTTCCCTTACCCCTCTATCACTCACTGACAGAGCTCACATAATTATTCCCTGGCTCTCTGGGCTGTAATTACAATCCTCCTGAACAAAAACACTTCAAGTCCATCAGTTTCCCTTCATCATAATTCTCCTCTGAGGCTGTGTCACTGGCCCGATGTTCTCCTCTGGGAGGCCTGCTGTTCGTCCATGCTCAGGGTCATACGGGTCGCACAAGGCTTTTTGTATTAAGGGCTTTTATATAGAGAATATATACTTTATATACAGTGCACTTTAGCTGGCTGGATGCTTTAATTAAGACAGCAAGGCTGTGAAAGCCCAGCCCCCTCTCCCACCCCTGCCTTTTAACTAACACACAGTGTGTTCAGGGAGTGCTTCACCTCACAGCTCATGTATGTTACTCTTACACAGCAGCAGCAGATGGAAACCATCCTTCACTTCAGTGACTCGGGTTTGGTCTCGAAGTTGGAGAAAATCCCCTCTCCTCGCAGGTGGTAATGTGCTGGAAATGAAATCAAACTTGATATACTATCAGACTCTGAAGTATATCTGAACTGAAGGTCTCGGCAAAGTGGAATGATGCCCCACAGCCAATAGAAGAGCTTGAAAATTTGTGGTTAACAATGCGATAAGAGCAGAAACTCAGGGCTCAGATTTACTGAGGCTTTCCAGTCTGTTTTTCAGACACAGATTTGAGGCATTCAGCCCCAAACACACATGGAAAGTGCCTCCCAACAGGCTGGAGTTTGGTGAGTATATGCAAGGTGCGTCTCTCTCCTGGTTGCATTATGCATTTGGCGGAGGACTGCACAGATAATAGGTGAAGACATGTTACCAGAGGTTGTTCATGTATTCCGCTGGACTTGCTAAGATCACGCAGTTTGTAGCGTGCAGTTCTCCGCCTCATCCGGGTCTGAGTCTCTACCATAGCCACGAGGAAGGACGAAAGATGACGTCACCAGAAATCTCAACAACAGCTGCACAACAAAATATCCAAAGAGTCACTGAAATGAAAAATAAATAAACTAATAAATATAGAGACCTAAAAATGAACCAGCTTCTTGTAGAGAAAAATATGACTGATAATTACAAACGCGCATATGTGATTATCTCGGAGCAAACCAACAGAGGCTGGAGAGTTGCAGCTTGTGCTCAGTCAACTTGAATTTGAACTTGCTGATCATCGTATTGTAAAAATCACCACAGGCTGCAGATGTTTATTAAATGCATCTGACTGCACCGTATATTTAATGTGTTCCATGTTTTTCATTTCCCATACAGTACACACGGCTCCTGTATAATCTAGAGCTGCCCTAATGATTGGAATATTATAATTTTCCCCTTAATGAGCAAACATTAAGAAGTCATGATCATGATGATCTCCCCTCTGGAAATAATCCATCCGGAGGTCAGAACCAGGCCTTAAATCAGGACATAAATTCATTAAAGAGCCACAGCTGAGCCATTTTACTTAGTAAAGGCGTCTTTAAACTGTGTGACAACAATGAACGATATAAATTTACTGTACGTCACGCTGTGCTGGTTCCCACCCTGTGTCAGATTGTACAATATCCGTTTGAGACTCTCACATTGTGCAATAAATGCCCGGTGAATCGTTGCAGCACAATGTAAAAAGAAAAGAAATGACAACACAAAGATATGACAGCACTGGCACATCATCAGTTCACATCATCCATCTGCACCACTCCTGTGTTTTAAAGAAGCTGCACAACAATCAGAAGAACAGGCTGAAGTGCTGACGCTTCCACACACACAACAGAGAGTGTGTGTGTGTGTGTTTTTTTTTTTTTTGTCCCCTGAAGCACTGACTGAATTTTCGTCTCAGGCAGCGTTTGGTCACCAAAGCTTTAAACTGCGCCGTGTAGAGGGGCCTTAAATCTGGCCATCATGCATCGACTTCGACAGCATCAAACTTGGAAATGAATCGAGGAAAAAAAAAATAAATAATGTTTTCACAAAAGTTGTACCAGGAGGCAGCTAACAAACCGGAGAGAAGACGCAATGTGCACAGGAACAAATATTTACACAACTGCAGAGAGACTCGACCACTGAGCAACAGCAGAGTAAACACTGGTCTCAGATCAGAAGCTGCTGCCACACACTCCTCGTGTGTTTTTGGCTGCACAGTTCAGGCTGTTTGCGGCTATGATTGCAGTTTAATGTCTCTGTTTGAAGAGTGTTTTCTATATATATATAAGTACAGATAGGAGCCCTGAGGATGTGTTATGTGAAAGTTTTACAAGTTCACAACACACGCACACAAGGTAACACACACATTGTAACCGTGCTATATCTGATCTGGAATGGAGTGATGTTATGCACAGAAAAATACAGAGCTTTTGATCACCGCAGTATGTGTGTTGCAGAGCACTGCACAGCATCAACAAGCATCATTTCATGGATTACTGAAATGAAACTAAATACTAATTATATGAAACTGACATGCACACATTAAATTCAAGTGGGATATTACAAGAGGGATGGATCGTGCTCGGATGATTTTCTTCTTGCTTTCCGCTGCACACGTTCTTTCATCTGTTGATTTTCTTTGAATTGAAGTTACCAACAGTTTTTGTGTAGCCTATTATTTCACCGTTTATTTTCCCATCTGTGTTTTCTCGATCATGGAAAATCTCTGGAGGAGGAATCTTGTTTGTAATGAATAAAAAAAAAAGAAGAAAATCAAGAGGAGGGGTTGCAGCTGAATTGCCTATAGATGTAGAAAGATAGTGGAGTCTTAAGTGTCTCCCCAATGATCAATTATGTTTGATCCAAATCGATACAAGAGCAAGAAAACTACATTTATGGGTCTTTTGAGAGAAGTGTTTGAAAGATAGGCAACAGTTAAATGTTGAACAAAAGTGTGCTACAGTTTATCTGTGTGAACAGAGGCATCTCCTGCCTGACGCTGGAGCACAGAGGCTCCCGTTCCACAGAGCGGAGCTCCGAGATGTGCTTCAAGGCCATGATGATATTCACAGCGTATTGACATTTTAATGATACTGTCAATAACATTGTCAGTTAAAAAGCGCTTATTAGTGTTTGACCACGCCGAGTTATTTACAAATCAAAACCTGTAGTGCCGTCGCTAGTTGGTTCAGATCGCAATCAGAGGAGGAGGAATATAGGCCAATCGTTCACTGGAGGGAAAAAAAAAAAGTACAAAACAAAAGGATTTTAAAGAAACATTTATGCAAATGTAAGCATATTTCTAATTTCGCCAAAGAGTGAATTCCTGATGCTTTGCTATATGTGTCAATACGGTTTGTCAGGAAGATGAGAAACAGCTTGATTGTAAGAAATGTCAAGGAAAATTGCTTTGAATGTGTGTCCCGTCTCCTATAAATATCTCTGCAGATTGCAAGGTTATAACCCCAACCTTCAGTAGTGCACAGTCAGACTGCATAATTAGCCTAACAATGCATCAAGAGGCATTGATCTCAGTGGCGTCATATATGATCAAATCATGCTGAAAAATTAACTGCTTCCCATTTATGCCTTCAAAAAGTTTTCATTAATATTACAAAAGAAAACTATTCTCTCATTTAGTTTAGCACTGAACTAAATTCTGCATCTGCTTGTAATGAATAACAGATATTTGTTTTCATCTGGCAGGCTGCAGTGCAACATGTAATCATATTGATCCGTGCTACTGCTACAGTGGTGATCAAAAGTAGCCCGTTTCTACGTGCAGTCAAATCAAATTAAAGGCTTGAGGCAGTTCATTAACTGCCAGTATTAATGTGTCTGTCTTGTGTGACTAATGAGGCTGCAGATAAACACTTAACACGGCTAACATTGTGGAGAAGCCTTCCAGTATTACTCTGATGCCATGGTAGAAGCTTCATGGTAGAGAAGAGACAATCACGCACAGAGACGCTTTAGTGAAATGGTAAAGTGTTTGTCACGTTGCAGTGATTACAGTTCAGCTGCGACCCTGTTTACTCCTGGCATTTATATGTTGAATACTGAATAGTATTGAAGTGTTCTGCTACTCGTGGCTTGAAATATAACATGAAAGGAGTTGTAGTTCCAACAAGTCCTCCGACTTAAACAACAATACAAGTCGCTTGTCCCGACCCGAGGATGCGACCCAGAGGAGCGCACGTGCGTCGTTCATTGTCACAGTTTGGTCAGGTTTAGTGACAAAAACGATTTTCTCTGAGTTTAGATAAAGACCAAGATTTGGGCTAAAACAACAGCTCTGTTCGGACCCTCTACTCACCCAACATACGGTGAATCAGCTGCCCACTATATGGTGCACTACAACAGTGTCACGAGGCACCAATGTGTTAGTGTGCAATCAAGCTAGACCATCATGCATTGCGGCCTCTCTTTCTCTCGCTAAAACAACAGGTTAGGCGCTAATGTTAGCTGCAAGCTAATGTGAATTACATTACCCATTGAGATTACCTGGTGAGCAGACTGCTCTTCAGATTCTCGACCGTGCAGCGTCTTGTTGAAACGTCTTCTTGAAACACTTGCACGTGAGCTGTAACAACAATGGGGCTGCCATGTCTTTAAGATAACACAAGATATACTTTATTGTCCCTGATGAGAAATTAGCCGGAGGCAATAGAGTGATTCACACAGTCCGAGCCACATAAAACAACACAAACAAAACTGACACAAAACAAGCAAAGCTTGCTCTGTAGCCACGATTTAAAATATACATAAAACATAAAAGCTGTGTAAGAGCTGCACGTCTTGTAAGACAGCGTGTATTTTAATGTATTTTACCTCACACATGTGATGCAGATGCTCTGGGGTTTGTTCATGCCACAGAGATAATAATTAAAACATCCAATGCATAATTATGTAGCAAATGAACGCGCTAGGGTCCAGAATGTGTGAACTGCTGACTGCACTGACTCCCTACTGGGTCTTCTATGAAGCAAACACTGAATAATTGGTGAGGGAGTGAGTGGACAAGTGGACAAAAAGAACACAGCAAGTACTTCCAACTTAACGTAAGAAGACCTTCATCGTCATGGTTACAATAATAACCACACGGTTAAAGATTTTGGATAAAAGAAAGAACAAGTTATAAACTGCAGAAGCTCTGAATATCTACTCAGAGAACGGCAAAAAGACAAACACCACTGAACTACACCTCCCAGGCTGCAGTGTAAACCGATCACAAAATCACTGATCGATTATCTCCCATCTTTACCATCACTAAGCCTCTACCCCAAAGAACCTGGCTGAGTCTAAAAGTGACAGTGATAAATGTGGCAATGACTTGCAGTCATGTGATAATGTTGCAGCAGCAGCACTGGGCTTCCTTCACCTGCACTGATTTCGCTCCAGAGTGAACACGCAGCGACGTACCATCGATTTCCCGACTGGATTTATATCCAAGAATAAGTTGCACATCATGACAGTGCTGAGTATGTGCACACATAAACACCTGATCATTTAACTAATCATACAGACGACATCCTTATATGTTGTTCATCGTGGCAGGTGCCTCAGAATTTATGATTTTATAATTAACGATTATGGATTAAATCATCTGAAGCATTTCTGACGTTATGATGATAAACTGATTATAAAATGTATATATAACTATAGTAAAACCATTGTTATTAGTACTTATTGTATGTATGTGTTTGTCTGTGTACTGTACATCCGTGTCTGTCCTCTCACTATCTCTCACTCTCACTATCAGTGCATTTACACTTAGATTTATGCTGTATTTAGGCAGCCCGATCACACACTTCCAAAACTGTGCAGATAAAACTCATTAAAATCTGGTTTAAACATGTCTCTGTGTAAATGATGACAGTAATGCCTCTGGTTAGGAGCCACTGTTAATGCTGCATCACTGGCACTAAACAGGAGAACCGATTTAACCATTGTTAAACACAACAGTGACTGTCAGGATACTCTTTCCATAGAGTGCACTGTGCTTTGAATTAACAAAACCGAAGCGAAAAAAAAAGCAAATATACGATTGTGATTGCATAATTCACACCTTGGAAAAAAAAACTACAATGCTTTGTGTTATTTTCAAGTCTATTTATAACAGAATTTCACATTTCATTATGAGTGCTTTCCAAAAAACCTGAGGGAACAGAAAGTTAAAAGAGAGCTGCGGAATATTTCAGCTAGAAAATAAAATATAAGCAGCAGCTCGCTCACTGTTCACAAAGTATAAACTTGGCTGGCGACCTCGTTTCTCTCCAGCCCAGCAGCCCAGAGGTCCACAACCGGGGCCTGACCATGGCCAGATTGTCAGGACCAACATATCATGAGAGGCCAACGGGCAAACCTCATAAGTAGCAGGGGTGACATCTGTAAAGTGTCATAATGAGATCTTTTAGTGTGCCAATGAGGTCCCTGAGAAGCTCAGTGAGTGATGCCCACAGCTGGTCATTATCTGCTCCAGTCACTGCAGAATCATAAACAGCTCTTCAAAAAGGCCCTCAAAGCTCAGTCAGGTAGTCCTCCGCTGCGACGAAGCGAAAGGTTGATGAAACTCCCATTTATTCATCTTAAGGACTTGGCTATTTCAAGGTCCACGCTGTGGGTGCTGCTCGAAAGAACATTTGCTTTATTTACAAGGACTTTTATGATGTACTTCATAATGCTGCTGCTGATCCGGCCTGTGACCTGACACGGCTGCACAGACACAGCCTTGAGGACCGCATAAAACGCACACAGCATATCTGTATCATTACAAATTGCAGCTCATCTCTGCATGGACCTGTGGTCATCAGGAGTGTCTTTATCTCTCAGGTGTCAAGGGTAACAACACGGGGGAGACATTGGATGGTGACCCGCGGGGCGATGGTGGGACTTGCTGATGAGGGCAAAGGCGCAAACAAAATAATAAAAAAATAATAATATTAGTTAGAGTGTGAATGTGAGGGAAAGAGAGAGAGAGAGAAAAGGAGAGAGAGTGACAGAGAGATGGGGGAAATACTATTAAAGGTAATGAATGTCAGTCTGTCATTCCTGCTGTATGATCCAGGTGCCTCTGCCAATTATCCTGACAGTCACAGGTCTGGGCCCTCTCTCCTTCCCACTGGGGAAAAGCTCAGTTCCACAGCCAAACGCTGGCCTTGTTAGAGGATTCACCACGGACTCTGGCTCCAACTAGAGATCATCACTTTTTAGCTCAAGAGCTGCAGTTTGTGCACACCTATACGAGTGCAGAGATCAAGGATGCTGTTGACGTGGAGAGTGAATTTGACGGTCATCCTCTTGAGAAAACCCCAGGTGTCGACAGACCCACGAGGGAGGACAAACAGAGGAGTCCTCTGTCGCCACTTGTGGACCGTGTTTGCTGAATAATGAACTGAATAAGGCCATAACTCACAACACATTTCTCTCAGCATTGTACGGATAAATTAGCAGATAATTAAAACATGATCCATCCTCTGTAATTTAGTGAAATGTTTCATCAACACTGCGTGGAATGCTAATTGCACACAAAATATTCATAAACGTCTGGCCTCCCAACAATTAAAATTGAAGTAAATTAATACACCTATACATCAAAACACTGATGAATATTCTGCGCCTCGGGCCGTGAAAATAAATAAATGATTAAGGTTTCACAACACTTCGAAAAATTAATCTCAAGTGTGCTTTTTCACCTAAAACATGCAATAAATTGGAGTCCTAATGAAGCACGGAAGAGGTGTACAGCATATGCCAACTAACGTTTAATCACAATACCAACATCAGCTCTGAGAGAAAGAGAACATGCAAACAATATGCTCTCCTTAAGGAAACAACACTATTTCAGCCACTTTAGGAAACACCCCGTTGTTATCTTTAAACTATTTAATTCAACAAACAGTTAAACTATAACTATAATTAGTTTCAAGTCTCTGCTCTGCAGGAGTCTCATTGGATAAATTCAAATGATTATGGTGAGGACTGTGAGATGGAAAAGAAAAGCCCCACATGGATCCATATAAAACTGCACAGCTAAAGATATTGTATTGACGTAGCTTTATATGATATTTTCAGATAATCACACAATTTAAATTGTGATTGTTTTTAAGTCAAACTCCAGGACTGTATTTGCAGAATGCACAGTACTGGAGGAAGTAAAATGAGAAGTCAGCGTCTAAGTAACTGACTAATTTCAACAGACAAAGTGGTAATTTAGCTCAGATTTATTTTATCATTATTATTATTTTATTTGAGGTATACTCGACAATACTCGTTGGTATTGTCGTTGGCATCCAACCAAAAGTGGCATTAAATCAATTAATAAGAGCTTTGGAAGTTGATAATTTATGGTAATAATGACAAACTGCTGGTAAGTCACATGTAACAATAATGACAAATACTAACTAGCTTCACAGCTCTGAACCTTTACAGCTAAAAATGATTATTCATGCTTAAATATTCGCCTACAAATACTGTTCACCAGCTGTGATTTACTCAACAACCAGTGAGCTAACTGCTTGCTACCCTTCTGAAATCCATGTGATCGTTTAGAAGGACACAGTGCCTTCAAAACATGACACACCGTGGTGTTTCCGCTTTGACAAAGACCAGACAAGCCGAGCTTGGTCACCGACTAACCGTGTGAAGGTGAGGTTTATGCTTTATCTGAAATGGTTTTCAAACACTGTGTTTTGGTTTTAGAAGAGAAACGACTTCAAGGATGAGGACTAAGTGCATAGTTTGGCAAATGTACATCTGGCTACCTCACCAGCTCCAATGAAGAGCTTCGCTTATATGGGACACTAAGCAGTGGGTGAGACAGAAAAAGTTATTCTTTTGGACTTCATCTTTGTGATATTTTAACACACTTCATTAAGTTTGCTAAAATATAACTTTTCTATTTTGTATTTGTGGCTCATATCTGGGAAAGACCCTTCATTCCTTTATTCACTGTTATGTTTAATTAGTTTACTCGGATGAGCAACTGCTCTCAAACACTGTGTGAACACATGAATTAACATGTCACAGATCTAAATGCAACAGTTGACATCAGTCAGGACTGTAACACCATCGTTCATATTTCAAAAAGAAATTACAGTGTCATTTCCTCTTTCCGTTAATATTCTCTGCTCCATCTGGGCCATTTTGTTTATTACTTTCTTGGTGGTTGTGTCCAGTGACACATCACTTAATAAACACCCAAACCAAAAGCTGATATGAAAGCAGCAAAGAGAGACCATTTACTTCACACTCGGTAGGTCAGGCCATTATCAGACACCACAGATTTCACATCCTCTGTAGCAACTTTAATCCATAACAGTTATCATCAGACAAATTCATTAACTCTTCTTATGATGTCTCTGTTAGCAGAAAGGGAATTGTCTTCTTTTTCTTCAGGAAATATTATATTTTATTCTTAATTAGGAGCTTGTAAAGACTTATATTTCGTATACATTCAGCTGAAATCAAGTCAATATGGTAAAGCACGCCTGGAAACAGCAGGACGCATGTAGAGAGAGCCTCGCCTTTCCCTGCCCTCTTTCTGGATGTGTTAAACTTAGTTTGGAGATAAAGTCACAGCTTTGATCTTCAAACAGTCTGTTTGAGATGGAATTGGATCCCTCAGTTATTATCACCGCACTAGAGCTGGAAGTCTAATATATTTTCTATGTTTCTAATCTTTCATCTTTTTAATTTTTCAGTGCCACAGAGTTATACAAAACCAGGGGGGCTCAATAATTCACGACACAAGCCTCAGTGGAGGGCAAGAGAATCCTTGTTGTGGACATTATCCCGTAAAATGAATACATCTTAAATAATGCAAATTAACTCAACAATGAAATCGAGTGTTTACCTCTGAATGGAAGTAGCTTTTTTAAATGATTGATGTGTAACTCTAGGATCATCACTTATGTCCTCTTCCATGGCTGAATGGTAACTTTGTAGAGCAACTCTGGATGTTAATTAGTCTGAAAAGCACACAACCAGAGCAAATATGAGGCTAAGGCAAATTAGCATTTAAATCATTTCATTGCTAATGGATAAATCAGAAATCCTCCTGATGCGACTCTGATGTGGTGCCATTGCGTGAGGGGCTTGATGAGACGGGAGGCTGGTGTGTCAGCCAGGCTGGCTGTGAATCCCCACTGTGTCCATCTGTGTGTCCGTCCTGCAGGGATCCATATGGGGCCCGCTGATAGCAGAAAGAGGACGACTGCATGTGGCCAAAACATGTGGTCAATTTTGTGAACGAGGCTGCGCCGCACATAAAGGAAACTGATGAACAAAGTCAAAGGGTGAATGAGTAAATGAACCTGCGGTGCAGCGAGATGAGCAGTACGAAACAACTACAACACTATGGGACATGTTAGAGCTGAAAAAAAATAGAATAAACTAAACTAAAAAATAGGGATAAACTATTGTTGAGATAATTAGAAAATTAATACAGATAATCTCAAGTCGATTTTGAAATTAAAAAAAGCCCAAACATTTCTTTTACTTCTATTATTGTAAATTAACTGTTTGGATTTTGAGACTGTTGGTTGAACAAAACAAGACGAGTGAAAACATCACCTTGGGCATTTCTCATGATTTTCTCTTTTACTTCTATTATTGTAAATTAACTGTTTGGATTTTGAGACTGTTGGTTGAACAAAACAAGACGAGTGAAAACATCACCTTGGGCATTTCTCATGATTTTCTCCTAAAGACTGAATAATTAATTGAAAAACAGATCGATTAACTGATAATGAAAATAATCTTTAGTTGCAGCCCTAACAGACATTTTTGTTAAAGTGACACAGACGATTCCTCTGAGACTTCCTCTGGTGCAGGACAATCTCTCTTGGAGTCATTTCATGCTCTGAATATCGACTTCCAAATTATACATTTAGCCTTCCTGTGCTTAAAATGGGTTAGTTAAAACTATAGGTTAATTTAAAAAAAAAAAAAACTCTTAACTACTTCAAAGTTAAAAAAAAAAACAAAAAAAAAAAACAACTTTCCCAAGAAAAACCTGACAAAAGTGATTCTTCAAACCCCTCATCTCTGACAAAACTACAATAACCTCCTGTTGTGCTGCCTTTTCCCCCTTGGCTCTCACTCCCATAACCTCTTTCACAGGACATCCATAGCAAGAGATTCAGCTTAGTAATGTTCCAAAAAGAAGACGAGTGATTGTATTTCACACAGCTGGATGAATATTGCCACATCCCCCCTAGACTTCTTTGAAAAGTGTGTGAACTCTAGCTACCAAAGTTCACCACTTGGCAGCGTAATTCTCAGCATATGCTCCATTTACTTTGAATATTTCCAATTAGTTGATGGATGGTCGTCTTATTGGCTGGATGTGGCTGCAGTGAGTGAGACCTTCAGGCACTGTCCCCTAAGAATTTCTTTTCCATTAATATAATCCGGAGGACATGTTGTTAATTTACATATTTGGCAAGTCGCAAAATCCGTTGAACGTAACAGTAAGATGGTGATGGACAAAATATCCGATCTTGCAGCACATTATCCACTTGATTTATCTAATGGTTATGTGTAGACTCTCAAAGCACTTGGTTAAGGTTACAGGGAAAGATCATGGCCTGGTTTAAAGGTCCCATAGTTTACACTTTTCCTGTGTTTTATTTGAAGTGTTGATCCATAAGAAGATGTATTTGTGGTTTTAAGAACCAAAAACAATCTCAGTGTAGTTTTACATCTCCTCCTCTCTCAGGCTTCTCTCTGGAGCTCTAGTAAAAACAGGACAGTTTTCTGAGTGATCTGATAAAAATATAGCAGATTTCAGGAAAAACACTCAGAGAAACCAAATCCTGCAAGGTTGGATGGTTGGTCCAAGTGGGCGGGGCTTGGGGCGTGGCTGAGAGTGCTGACTTCTTTGTTGTGACATCACAAAGTTCAGGAAGTCCTGGCGGCTGGTTTTGAGGCTCAGTTTCTGAATACAGGCTGTGTGCATGTCTCTGTGGACTGAGGCTTTGATACTTTCACAGTATTAATATAGAACCTAGACCTGATCTATAATCACACTATACATGGACATCTACATTTATACAATATGGGACCTTTTGATACAGAAGTTCAAAGTGACTTCAGACTCAACATTTTCATTTACATTGAACCAAATCCACCATCAAGATTAACCAAAGTGCTTTTGTTGTGTAAACCTAAGACTCTGGATGTGAACCCGGGTCGGTCTCTGCACTGTACGCCTGCAAATATACGTTGCCTCTGAACATGATGCAGCCACTGGTGGCGATTATGTTTCCAATAAAACATATTTGCTGTTGAATTTTTATTTGTTGGTTGTTCAGAAGTGAAGCATCTTCTGTTTTCCACCACCCACACTTCCAGTATTTGTTTTTTTCCACCATTTTCTGTGTTTTACAAACATGTTAAATACACATTGGCAGCTAATTAAGTTATCAATGTGGCAGCGGATACTTAGTGGTTGTACTTCACTCGCACTGCACACAGCTTGGTTTTCTATCGCTATAGTCTTAATAGTGTAGCCTCCATTAGGAGATGCAAACAAGGAAAATAATTTTTGTTTTTTGTTTTATATGTATATATATAAAGATAAAGTCAGTGCCAAAACAAATGCATTGCTTGATATAAATTTTCAGTCGAATATCCACATCCACAGCCAAAATATCTACATTTTTAAACATTCATGAGTAAATCTTATGCTTCAGAGATGTGAGCCAGTCTGGAAAAAATAGATTCAAACAGTGAACAAGATGATGCAGTTTCCTGTGCACACACAGGAAATCATCTCCAGCAACTGTAACACCTGCAGCCAGAAACATGACGCAGCAACATCCAGTAGAAACTGGAGAGAAACACACAAACACATGATGCCCAAATATTCCCTTTTACCCGTTTCTGTCCACATACAACAGGAAAGGTAACAAAACAAACTATAACAAGAATTATGTGGTTTTAAATAGTTATTTAGGTGAATACTTTAGAGAAACGAGCCACTAATGTCACTAACAAATACTATTAAAAAAAAAATAGGCAACCTCAAAGAACCAAGAAGGAAAAACAATCACACATAGAGATGTCAGAAGTGCTCCTTCTGTCCTTGAGTGCTGAGTAATAGAATAAAAGCCTTACACAACATCAAATAAGACACACAGCCGGGGTACTTTATGGGTTTTTAAAAGGACATTTTGAAAGAAGCTAAAAGCAGCAGAGGTACAGCTTTGAATCTCACACTAAAAACACACAGAAAAGCAGTAAATACACACTTAGGTTACGTCAGCCCTAAAATATAGGAAATGGAATTCGTAGAAACAAACATCCATAACAATTACAGTACAATAACAGTTATTATGTTTGATTACCTCTGCCGCATTCCCATCTTTCTTTATTTCAACTTGCTCTATTTTTGTAGTAATTCTGGCTTTCCCGCTGTGCCCATGCCCTTCTACTCATTTCTGTGCTTCCTGTGCCTGCTTTTATTGTGAAGCTCTTCAAAAGTGCTACTCAAGTGAAATTTAATACAAATAAAATCTACATTACTGGCACAGTAGAAGAGACTT
>NW_019525248.1:104156-105718 GCF_002814215.2 Seriola lalandi dorsalis
GGGGGGGGGCCTTCAGTTTTAAGGGCTGGGTGGCCTGGCAGTGAGTGTTGGGATGCAGGTATGAGTTGTGTACACTGGCAGCAGGTTTGTGCATGGCCCTGCCAAGTCCATCTGGATTCAGCCCCACCACTGTCCAGAGTAATTATTTCTCCTGAGAGTCGCTTTTAATGCTCGCCACACTGCTTTCCGTACAAAGCGTGTGACGTGCCCAGTGATGTGTGTGTGTGTGTGTGTGTGTGCGTGCGCAAACAGCTTTATATGTAGGTGAAATGTGTTTAGTAGTCAGCTTGTCTCTGTGTGTGAGTGTGTGTGTGAGCATATGCGTGTTTGTTGTTGATTTCAGCTTGCCCTGAGTGAACTGAGCCATTCAACTGTTTGGCCTGCTGTGCAGCACTTCATCTCAATTTATAGTGGCAA
Organism: Seriola lalandi dorsalis; assembly: GCF_002814215.2. Lineage (NCBI taxonomy): Eukaryota > Metazoa > Chordata > Actinopteri > Carangiformes > Carangidae > Seriola > Seriola lalandi. The sequence continues at coordinate 104,574 of NW_019525248.1, forward strand.
TTAGGATGTTTTTGTTCCCCCTCTTTTATGTAACCACCGCAGTTTAAAAGGAGTGAAAATTGTGCCTGGCAAAATTAATAGCATAAATGCTCAAGCGGTCTTATTAGGCTGGACTAAATTAGTTATGTTTGACTTTTTTCTTTCATGCTCAGTTCACTTTTAATGAGCATTTCCATTCCAATTTCAGTTGGCATGTCATACAATAACAATTATCTTAAAAAAAGAGGCAGCAGCTTCCCACAGTGGGCTGCCCCGATGTGGAGATACACTGCAGAACAATGCAGTGCAAAGTGACCTCACTGCATTTCATGTCTGGGGGTAAAAAAGAAAAAAAAAAAAAAAAAACAACAAATGAAATTCAGTTTGCAAATCCTCAAAATGTCATCATTGTACTGCCCACACATCTTCTATTTCAAGCAGAGGGGCGTAAAGACAGGAGACTGCTAATACAGGTGTTAGCTTGACCCAGCAGAGTTCAGACTGTCAGTCATGTTTTGCTCCACAGTCTGCCTCTCTCCATCCCTGAGGCCATTTCCTCATCACGGGCAGGAAACGGGGAGTTCCTTTATGCAAATGACGTTAGGTGAGGAGTGAGTGGCTGCTGCTCCTTCACAGGCTCGCTCTCGTTACCTCACACATCAATGAAGATGTATGGAAAAAAAAAAGAAGAGCTGGAGCAAAGAGCAAGTCGCTGCTGAGCACCCCTGTTGTCTGTACTGTCCTTGCCAAACTTGACAGAAGACTGGGTTGTGGTGATGGTGGTGGTGGTGGTGGTGGGGGGGGCTGGGCACTGGCGAGGTCTCTCTTCCTCTCTTTATCTATCTCTCTGTTTCTCACTCGCTCTTCTTTCTCCCTCTCTGAACTGAGGCCAGGATACTCTTGGGCCTGCTCTATTGTGCCGGAGGAAAATTGCCAATCCGGGCTCCTCTGATTGAACACTGAAAGCAGGAGTTTTATAAAGGAGCTGATTTGCTATTCATTACCTCTCACTCACTCCTCCTCTTTCTCCCACACTCTTCCGTTTTACACTGGCTCACTGTGGCGCACTCCAACCTCCTTTCTTGGTCTTTTCTTAAGCTCTCTTTATAGTGTTCACCCTTTCCTTCTCTGCTGACCTACCCGCCACCCCACCCCACTGCTCCCTC